>NW_015112922.1:223203-308389 GCF_001443285.1 Poecilia latipinna
GACCAACAAGCTCCCAAAGAATGCAGGAAAATATTTTTTCCCCAAAAAAACAAAAAGTCATGCCATAGAGGGTTAAAACTTCCCCACATGCCAAAGTACTTTTGATGTTGTGGGAGTAAACCTAACATTTAGTGCCTGTAAAAACTATTCACTTCCTTGACTGTTTAAATCTTTTTACTGCTGCTATAATCATTATGTTTTTTGAGAGCATGACCAATAGTTGTCCTGTCAACAGATTCTTCCATCAGAGCTGTGGCTCCCTGCAGCTCTGTGATATTTCTAAAATCAACATATAGAAAAATAGAAAGCAGGTTGGACACAAACATTTATTTTTAAAGAACTTAAACAGCTCAATTTTTGTTACTCGCTGTATCTACCACGGACCATAACTTGACATGAAGTAAGGCTCAGGCGGCAGTGTCATAGAAGTAAGAAATACTGCCTCCTGCAGGTACATGAATTTCCTCAATTGCGAAAAATTGTTGACATTACAATTCAGACATATATTTGTATTTTCTTTTTCTTTTAAATTGCAAAGTTGTGCACCATTTTTGTTAATGTGTTACTTATGCCTAATGACGTTTATGAGATGAGAGAGGTGGCTGTGCTGTTGCAGCTTTTTTATATGAAGAAGGGCAGCAATTTGGAGGACAAAAGTGAATCCATTTGTATCAATTCTGATTCAAATTAGTATAATTTTGCATTGATAATATTGATTATTTTGACTCTAATCAATAGCCTGAAGTCATCCAATCAGAAGCTTGTATTTGTTTCCACTTCAGGACTCGAGCAGAGCTATCTTTCCAAACTGTGGGACCCAAACAGTGGAGTTCTTTTCCTGATACAGAGATTAGACTTTGTGGATATTTTAAAACGGCAGCTAGCTTTCTAGCATTTTTATGCTAGCAAGCTGTTACTCATGTATGGGGTATATTATTTACTGTTTTCGGTATGATTTCCCTTTTTTGTGACACAATTTTTAACATTTATCTGTGAAAAAGTGATACACATAAACTTACTCACCTTTGTCCAGCAGTGGTAATGTACGCAGCATATATATGTAGATGTGAACTGCTCACTTGAAACGGCATCATCTAAATGTAAACATAAGAGCTAACTGAGCTGCCTGCAGCATTTAAAAGCCTCTTGCTAACAATTCAGACCAGGCCAGTTCCATGATGAACACCACCGCCATCTTTACGGCAGCAGGTGTGTTAGCATACTGCGCATATGTTTTTAAACGCACCATGATGGAGACAGCACCACATTACAAAGTTGCCTCTCCAGACGAGTTACCCTTTATGAAAGTGGAATGCATTTGTGCTCTGTTTGCATTCACACAATCGCCCCCTTTCATTACCGGAAGACCAACAATCAATAATTCAGCACATATTTTTACACTTCAGCCCAACACTGATCCTATGTACGCTGCATGATTAATGGAAAAAAAAGCACACAAATATTCTATTGTGGATAGAACATTGCCAAGGTGCTTTTGAAGTTCACGTTAAAAAAAATCATGAGGTCCTCTTGATGTCGAGTTTGAAGCCAATCATCAGTGTTTGCACAATTTTGTTTAATGTCTGTCCAAATCAAACTTTCAGTCAGGTACTTTGAAATATGCTGGAAAGGATTTTGAATCAAATTGTTTTTTTTTTTTTTTGTTTGTTTGTGTTATGAATTCTGTTTTAAAAGGACTGGAAATTTGCCAGCTGCTTTCCTCCAAAAAGAGACTTAACATTTCACTTTTCAAGCCACCATGAGGGCAACAGTTTGTCAACATACATTGGAATCACCTCTGATCTCAAGCTCAGCTCTAATTTGGCATAAAAGGAATGTAAAATGTGTGTTCCTTAGACATTATTTAGCATATTGCATTGCTGTTAGTTTTTTGTGTTTAATTAAAAATTAGAAAAAAGAGACAATTGTGAGGCATCCTTTGGGAGAACTACTTAACCAACCTGAATCTCTGTGTTTTTTTAAAAGGCAGCACTTCACAGCGGCATCATTGCCACTTTTCTGTCATAGAGGAAAAAGATCTGTGATTTTTCTTTCCCCGTCGTGTGGATGCGAGTGTGGTTTATGATTCCTCTGTGGTTTTCCAAGGTGGTGTATTGTATGTGAAAATAGCCCCCCGTAAGACACGAGATTGTGTTAAACTTTGCCGGTAACACTTTCCAAACAGGAGAGTGCAAATCAGATGCCTCGACTGAAGCGAGGTGGAAGAAGACTTCGAAGCACACTGGGACTAACAGCTTTGATTGCTAATAAAATTAATGCATGAATTTCAAAGATAGTCCTACAAAGCTTCTTTGGAGGAAAAAAAATAAAACACTTTTTTGCTATTGTGTGAAACTGTGCACTATTATTAAAATTGCTTAATTAAATCTTTTCCTAAAGAATTATGCAAGGTAAACATAACTTGCATCCATGTTAGAGTAATTTGGCTTGTAATACTTTATTTCAAACACCCCTTTTTTTTACAGGCAGAAGTTACTATATGAATTACTACTGGGAAACATTCTAAAACGTCATAATTTGTTGATTTTCTCTTACCGACAAAATACAGGCTCAAATGTATCCATGCACACTGTCGCATTAAGTAGCCCTGTTGTGCACAGCAAAAAGATCCTGAGTTGGAATCCTGGCCTGGATCTTTTCTGCATGGAGTTTGCATGTTTTCTCTCTGCATGTGTGGGATCTGTTCACTCCAGATTCCTCCTGTAATCCAGAAACATAACTGTTAGGTCATGGGGCGATAGTAGCTAAGTAAGCTTTCATGGCAAAGTAGGTACAGACAGTAGATCGAAATGTATACACAATCCAGTGGTGGGCAACGCTAACCAAAAAGTTAGTTGCACTAAATCTAAAGCACTATTTCTAAACATTAGTTCTGCTAACACTAAAACATGGCACATATTTAGCAGAAGCTAATGCTAAAATGCTAAACCGCTAGCTTTAATTTAAATTTACCATTTTTTGATAAGCTAAAGTATTGAAATAAATGTACAATTTCTGCAATACAATTTTGGCCTAAATTGTACATATTACTAAATATTCCTATTACTCATTTCTTCTTGCCTAAAATGCTTCAAGCACAGAATTAGAAATAACTTTTGGAATATGGGTGACATAATGTTTTCAATTCTAATTTTGGCAATATTCCGGAGATGAAAAAAGGAAATTCAAGAAACTTGTTTGATGTAGGCACTTTCTTTACTGGAGGTCAATTTACCGTCATCCACATTAAGTGATTGACTAAACAGTTTGTTTTTCAAAGACTGTTGTCCAAAGATGACAACTTCTGTCTTGTCGGAATTTAAAAGCAGCACATTAAGAGTTGTCTTGGTTTTTATCTCTTCAAGACTTTCCTGTAATCTACCTAATTGATAGGATTCATCAGAATTTATGGGTAAATATAACTTAGTATCATCAGCATAACAGTGAAATGCATCCCATGCTGTTTGGTAGCGCTACATCATTATTGGCATGTAAAAATCAAAACACAAAATGGCGCTGGTCACAGATTTTCTTATTTGTTAGCTTTTCTGTGATGAGTCTTACATCAAATCCTGTACATCTGAATAACATCATTCACACCTTGATGTCGACTAATTAAAATGTTTGTGCTTTCAGTCACCGATGGAATCCAGCTCAGCTGAACCCACTTTGTCGTTTCTTCAACTGTAAACTCGGGTCTTAACGAGGAACACGGTGATAAATTATTCCTTTGGATGTTGGTGACTGCCAGGTGTCTGAGGGGGGATAATAGACGGATCGTTGTGATTTCACAAAGTTCCAAAGAAAAAAACAAAAACAGTAATGTCTGTGAAAGATGGCCATAGTAGCACGTCGAAGCTGATTCAGACGGACTTGTAAAAATCTGGTGGTTCTGTTCGTAGCAGGCATGGAGGAGTTTTGGGGAAAAAAACAAAAAACAAAACAAAGCTCCAAACGAGTAAGCGTACCAGCTGGATTCCTGATGGATTCGGGTGCAATGCAGTTTAACACTGGCTGCTGTTTATCATGTATCGCATCTGCTAATCTGCACTATGAGTGGGGGCGCCAACAACCTCAAGCATCACACTCATTTTCTTAGCTAAAAACCAATTTCATAATTAATGTAAGGGAAAGTGTCTGTGATTACGGCGCACAGATGCAACTCTTAGCAGCAGCTGGAGTTGCTGCGCTCAGTTGTCTGAAGGTGTCTCATGCGATAATGAATCATTCTCTTTCCCCCGCAACTCGCAAACCCAATTTCACTTTGTTATGCGCAGCAATATTTTTTTGCTGCAATTCTTCCGGGTGAGACGTGTACACTTCAGCGTCCCTTCGGACCCGTTATTCCTTCCTGAATGGAATTTATAAAGGTTGTGTCCGATTAAGGACTTTGGTTGCTTTTCCCTCCACACCCCCTCCCAAAAAAGCCAAAGTATTTGATGTATCTAATGCGTGGTAGCCACTTCTGGGTTTTCCTACTTACCAGTGGCAAAGGGGGCTAACCCTGCAGTTTATCTTGGGCAGTATTTAAAGCAGCGATCAAAGCTGTACAAACCAATTGTCGTCATGTTTCTCCGGAGGGAATTTCCAAGTACATTAATGCTCCTTCTTTGGGAAATAATTGTGCCTCTCTGTGACTTCATTAAGTCTCCTGGCTGTTTCAAAAGATGTTCTCTCTGGAGGTTGAAAGCCACATCGCTGGCAGACAGCATCCCATGGGGCTGAATGAATAAAAAAAGAGGAGAAATTATAATGAGATTGAGTTAGCCATGACCAGAATCGGGCTTTTCATTATCCCACTGGCTAAAGAGGGAGAGATGGGGAGGGAGGAACAAGGCTGACAGAAAGATATGTGTTTCTGAAGGACCCTCACTCACCATCTGCCAAGGCTCGTCCAATAGTAGGCAGCCAATGCATGCTTATCATCGCCATGGGTATCAAAGAGGCCTCCTCTCTGGAGAGTTCTCCATTAAAGCGGGGAGCGCTAACCCCTGTGCACACACGGGCACAGAGGAAAACCTGCATTTAATTCAGGGCTAACCTCTCCTGCCAATTAGACTCATCAGAACGAAGGGGCAAAAGTGTTCACGCCCCTTGGACTTTTTCACATTATGTCACGTTACAAGCACAGGAATCAATGTGTTGACCAACACTCTGTAATGCATAAATATAAAGTGGATGGAAATTTTTAATTTTGTTTGTTTTTTTATTTGGTGTGCATTTGCAATCATGAACACATTTTCTTGATCCAACTTTTACAATAGTTTTCAGGTTTTCCAGACTTTGGGACTGATATTTTTAGTCAAATTGAATTAGTTAAGATTGGAGAGGTTCTGTGAACATTAATTTTCAAATCATGCAAAGTTTAAAATTTTGATTTAGGTCTTGACTTTGACTAGGCCACTCTACCACATAAACATGCATTGATTTAAAACCAGTGGTGGCAGTCCAGTTAATTGCAGCGTTTGTAATTATTTAATCACAATTAAAAACATTTAATCAACAACTATATTGACAAAAATATATATTTTTCGATTTAGTAATACTTTTTGCTGCTAAATTATTCAATAAATGACAACAAAGATCTGTGTTGTTTTTATTCTGTTTAGGTTATTCAACCATCAGATTGGAGGCTGCTGGTCAGGTTTACAGAGGCACCAGAAACACGCCAAAAACAGTGATTAATTGCATTAAAATCGATGTAATTAATCAAAATTAACATGTTGGCATCCAGGGCCTAATTAAAACATTTCATTTAGTCTGTGACTGAATATTTAGGCTAGATCCTAACAGGTTTTCTTTCATTATTGTTCTTTTTTGAACTTCATCCATCTTCCCATTAACTCTGACAAGCCTTTCTGCTCCTGCTGAAGAAAACTTCCCCACAACATGATGCTGCCACCACCTGGTTTCATATAGATGGATGGTGTGCTCAGGATGTTAGTTTTTCCTCCACACAAAGGACACTGAATGTAGGCCTCATGGCAAATAGAACATCTTTAGTTTTAATTTTTGCTGTTTTTCCATAATGTCGAGACATTATGGAAAAACAGCAAAAATTAAAACGCANCTNTNCTTCATCAAACACAGAACAGCTGCATTCATTTAGAGGTTAAATTACTCAGAGGGGGATTCTGTTGACCAAATTGGTGAGTTCTATTGCACTTTTGCATTTTATTTAGGGGTGTCGGCGTAAAAGGGATGAAAAGAAATGCATTTCACATTTTTTTAGACTAGAAGTAAAGGCCTGATTTTCTTTTTTCTCTTGACTGTTCTTATAATTACAAGTCTCTGATATTTTGGTATCGGTTCAATACCAACTAAGTACATCATCAGAGTCACTGATACGATACTTTTTATGCAAGTTTGATATATTGTTAAACGTTTGATCTTTGTGGGGTGTTTGTGGTTTTTCCTTAAATTTTTTTTGTCAAAATCTTGGACATAATTTGAAACTAAATGAATAGGTATCTACAAAATACTTTAATACCATATTAACATGATAAAAACAACAGAAAAACATATTTATGTCCAATATTTTTATAAAACAAAGAACAAAAAAATATGTGAGAGCAAATCAAAAGTTTTTTGAGATAGAGTTGAGAAGGAATCTGAAATTGAATAATCAATCTTATGATGCTTGTATTGAACCGATACTGATACCACTTTGGTATCGATATTTTGGATCAATCAGCCCACTTCTAATAATAATTTCTTGAAAATCCCATTGAAGCACAGTAAGGTTTGTGTCTGTAACATGACAAAAATGTTAAAAAGAAGAAAAAAAAAGAGTTTGAGGGGTGTGAGTACTTTCGCATTTCACTGTAATTGACTTGACATATGATTCAGAATTGTGAGAGTTTTTTTTCCTCCAGCAGGATTGTTTTAGCCAGCCAGCCTTGTCCTTTATTTTTCCCCAGTTCAGTTGGTGGAGTAGCAGCGATTCAAAGGTCGGGAGCATTGATCACGACCTGCTCTTTGGCCAGTTATTCAAAAGTGTCACACGTTGTTTGAGTGAAAAAAGTGTATGGTGGGGGGGGGGGGGGGGGGAAAAAAAAAAAAAAAAGGTTTCCATTATCCGGTTGGGCAGTGTCACTGGCCTGTCAATGATCCTGTTACAGCAGCAGTACAAGGGTGACACGGGCCCACACTCAATCGCTGCTGACAAGAAGAAAACATGCTGACAGGCACCGGGAACAAGTTGGAACACAGATTTGCACTTCAAGCAGCCGTCCAAGGAGGTATCGTGCAAGGCCACCGCGCGGCACACAGGGGGGTGTAGGGTTGGGGCAGCGGTGGAGGTGGCGCTAGTGGTGGTGATGGAGGGGTTTAGGGGGGGTAACACAGCCGGCCTCCCTCTACTGTCTGTCTGTCTGTCTAGCTCTCAACCACAAATGCTTTTATCCTTCCATAAATTATTCACCTCTGGATACACCAAAGGAAACTAGCTTGCACTGATTGTGGCTGTGGGCAGATTCATGAACCCCGGGCCCAGCCACCAGTCGTCCACTCCTGCACACCGACACGCTGCTCACAAGCAGAATATGCAATGTACTGTAAACTGGCTGCTTCACGCATACTGGCACACAAAGAGTGGCCTAACCAGAGTCCAGGCTTTAAAGAATAAATCGGTTCCAAAGTTCTTATTGACTTCCTGACATATTATATCTTCGGAGCAAAGAAAGCTGCGTACCTCAGTCAGTCCAGATGGCCAGTCAGATATTAAGGAAGACATCAAGTGTCTCTTGAAAGAACATGAATCAATATATTTTGACAAGGATCAAATGTGCTTCAGATAAACCTTTTGGCCCTTCCAAAGCAGCTGTTCTCCTCTTGTCAAACCTCTTTATTCCTGTTAGTCTGCCTGTAATCATCAGAAGTCTAAGCATTTTTTTTTCAGATGCATTTTAGCTCTACCATGGGAATATTTTTAAAATGATTTTTATGAAATGTTTGCAGACTGATGAAGCAAACTTGTAGAATTGAATCAAAACAGCTGGCAAACAGTTTATTGGGGTAAATTTTAATATTTCTGTATAAGGAAAACAATTTTAACTGTAAACATCTGCTCAATGGAACTTGTGAAATTTGCAAGATTTATAAAGTTTCTCAAATTGATTTACTCAAATAAATTGGTTAGGTTCTAACTATTCAGTTATTCTGTAACTTATACTTTAGACATAACAGTCAATACTTGTTTTGATCCACTTTATCATAAGTTGACAGCTCTGTTGGGTATTTCTTGGCAGTACAATCAGACCAGTGAGAAAACCAAGGGAGGATCAGAGAAAACAAATTAAATGTGCATGCTCCCCCGTCTCCCAACCTACTACAAGTAGAAAAAGCATAACACTCACAATAAGTTCTCATGGCCTTTGGTTCTTGTGACGGCTCTCGAAATGATCTGGTCAGCCCGAAGAAAACTTTCTGCAGACGTGTGCTGTTCAGGACTAACAAGTGTTGTAACAGTTCCTTTCATTTTATTGTCTGAGTTGTCTTCCATGTGGAAAACAAACAAAGATATCAACAGCTCATGATTAAGACGCAGTTTTAGCTAGTAACAGACTTTAAAAATTATTTTAATAAGTTGTCATGTAAAACCTTTTTCTGATAACCATAGCTAAGATGCTCAATGACACCCTCAGTGATAAGAAACTGAGTTTGTTAGCTAAACCTTAGCTAAAGGCTAAAGTTAGTAGCTCAAAGCTGCTAAGCTCCTGGAAACAATTGTAAAATCTTCAACAGTTGCATTTGGTAACTGACATGCTTCATAAAAAGCAAAAAAATAAATTAATTAATTAATTAAATATGAGGACAAATATTTAACAGCCACTAATATAAATTTTTATACTGTAGCAAGTTGGTCTTTAGCATTTGCGCTGCCTCCTGCTAAAGCTACAAATGTAAATTCTTGACCCAACACTAAAACTTTATCAAAATTCTGACAGTTTTACTAAGTTGATATATACTATAAAGTACATTTATAGTATGACATAACAAATATTGACTCAAAAATGCACTCTCAACATATTTGATTGAATATATTTTTAATTGCCAAACTTTTACAACCCTAAAAATTCATTTTTATAGTGTTGAAAAATTAAACAACTGCTATCTATTACATTTCCTGGCTATTTTACAAATTGAAATAATCTTCATGGAAAATATGTAACACCCAACAAAATTCCTTTTTTATAGTGCATTTTAAATATGTTGCTCATATAGTAAAGAGGGGAAACATATTCCTACTCTTATTATTTTATTATTAAAGCTGTTAGCATCCAAACCAGGCCTTGGGACATAATGTTACATGATCCTCCTCCCGCGCAGTAGCTCTACATTTATATCTATATTTTCAATTAGACTTACATCTGTGCGCACTTTTCCCCTCTTATGCGGGCAATTCATTCCACGATGACTGGGGAATTCAGGTTAATATGTTGACAAGGTTTAACAACAGCGGGTCATGTTGCACAACACGCATGGCTGCCTCTGCTCACCGCAGCAGCTGACAGGTCCTAATCATGCGCTGCCCTAAAGGCACTGGGGCAGGAGAGGCTTTTAATCACTGAATCATACACACACCAGCAGCGAGGCTTCAAATTGAGATGTAATTAAAGTCAAAGTTGCAATAATTGTTTCGGCTAATTGGGCAGACAAGTGCGTTATGGCGCGTTTCACAGCGTCTGCTCTGTAGCCTCTTTGACTGAGAGGAAAGGAGAAGGCTGCAGATGAAAACCTGCGGAATTATTATTGTTTTTAGTTATTATACATTTCTAATATGACTCATTTATCTTCACGTTAAAATAGTAATAGTAATAATAATAATAATAATAAATCTCTTCCCTTTTTTTCTAGGTTTTTGCTGTTTACTTTTGCGTCACCCATCACATGCATTCAAATAAGCGACGTGTCGTTTACAATAAGGAGCCGAACGGAAGCGGCCAACGCGTCGTCCTTGATGGCGACGCCGCACCTCTCGGCTGCATCATTATTTCCTATTAATTACTCCGCCAAGCAAATGCCTGCAGGAGCCGAGCTGCAGTAGGTGTGACTGGTCTGGAAGCAGCTGCCCTGCATCCCGCCGGGCTCAGACTGACCTCCTTTCCCCCCCTTCCCCAACTCCTCCTCACTCCGCTCCTATATCCTCCTCTTAATTTTGCATCACTAAACTGAAGGCTTGACAAGCTGCAGATAAATACGATTCTAATTTGGCCGAAGAGGAGAAATCCAGCCAGGACAGACGATTTACAATAAATAAATAAATAAAAATGTTCGGAATAGAGCTGATTTCCTCTGCATAATCATCTATGTCTTCTCATATTTACAGCAAAAGTAATAATCAATTCTCCCGGAAAGAAAAAAAAAAAAAAAAAAAAAGGTTGGGGAGGGAGTGCACAAGCTGCTGATTATTTCTGAGTAATCGCACAGAACGGTATAAAACGTCTCTGTGGATTTTTTCTTTAAACTGTTTACTAACCACTTGGCCCACGACCCCCTTTTTTTTTTAAAAAAAAAAAACGCTGAAGCAATTCTGCAGTTTAACGAGTGGCCGGCAGGGGGCGGTGCTTGTTCTGAAAGTGAGCAGAAAGTGGTTTTTGTGAAAACTGGTAACAGTAATCACCGAGTTAACATCAGATAATTGCAGGAACTCGAGGAGCAATTTAACAAAATAAAAGTCATGATTTCAAACACTTTTAAGTAGGCTGCGTTTTACGTAATAGGATATTTTATTTTTTTGCGTTATGGAAGACTTTATCGCCTTTTTGATTCTATTTTATATTTTTTGTCGAATATGTTTTTATTCTTGTTATGCTATTCACACCCCCCTTCTCTTTACACTTTATGCATATTTAATATATAATTTTATTTTTGCTGTGGTTACTAAAATCTTAAGTGTCCGTGTTTCCATTTTATCCTAATGAATATCCAGAGCAAAAAACATGAGAATAATAATTATTTAGTTATTTATATATTTTGTATTTATTGCATGTGAAGGGGTGACATTTAATTACAACCGCGGGTGCACCCAGACAAGCACTGGGAACGCGGGGGGGAAAAAATACATACAATATATATATATATATAAATATATATAAACCAGGCGACAAATGAATATACAGAGCAAATGACAAAACATGAGGGGGAATAAGTGACAGATGAAAAGACGGAGGATGTGCAGCTAACAGGCAAAACGCGGCGGTACAAAGGCGCGCGCACCTTTGAGAGCAGGAGTTTGTTTTATTGCTCTTCTCCCGGCTGTAGCTGCTGTCTAAGCAGAGGAGGAAGGGGGAGTTTCAGCGAACATGCCCTGTTTAAGAAACAAACATGCAGATTAGATGGGATCCTGACAACACACACACACACACACACACAGCTCCGACTCCACGTCCCACAGCTCAACTCTCAACAATGAAGAGGGGGGAAAGAGGCAGCATTAAAAAGAAATCATATAAAAACACTCCTCTCAGCGCGCGTTTGACAACATTTACCGTCATTCTACAAACGGTAAATGAAAAATAATGAGGTGGCATCTGCAAATAATAGTAATAATAAAAAAGTGGAAGTCAAAACAGTCCGTTCACGACCCAAAGGGCTGCACTGGAAAAATAATAATAATAAAAAAAAAAAATAATAACACACGATTAACGTGAGTTTGATGGGTATGTGCGCTGTTCATGCAGAATAGTTTATTAATAAAACGTACGCATACATTCTGACCCAAAACGCGTTTGGTCATGCAAAAATAAGAAATAAGAAAAGCAGGTGTTTTAAACAGACAGCGGAGCAATGGGCCTCGCATGTGATGAGCAGCATTTCAGGAAGTTGTCACCTGTTATGGCGCCGGGCCACATGTCAGAGCCAGCGGAGCACGCAGTCACCTTCCAGGATGCCGCCGCTGCTGCTGCGGGCCGGCGGCTCCCATCCTCACCTGCGCATTGGAATTCCAAATCACGGCAGGTTAGGATGCCTGTCGGCACACATTTCAGCAAGCGCTCCAAAGTGCATAAAATCTAAAAAAAAAAAACAAAAAAAAAAACACGCACACACAATGAGAACTGTAGCTTTATTTCTGAACAAAGCGTGCATTTTACATTTGAGCATGGATGCAAAGCAGACAATATATTGAATGATCTGGATGACATTTTAATTTTCATATGTTTCATACGCTCAAATAAAATGTTCTTTTTTTTCATAAATTAAGATACTTTAAAAATTTTCTTTAGCAGAGAAAATGTACACCTCATGTCACTGCTTTATGTGTTTCCTTCATCAAATGATTGACGTATTCTTATATTTTGCACCTTGCAGGACTTGAATCAAGTGTTTCCACACACAAGATGTATGAAGATAATGTTTGCAGATAACAGTTTAGGTGAAAAAGCAAATTTAAAAAAGTCATACTTGTTCCTCAGGTAAAAAAAAAAAAAAATCTCTCTTCCATAACACTAACCTATAATCCTTGGCTAGCTTTATGCTTAATTTTTCCTCACATTTAAAATTCATTATAAACCAAACTTGTGAAATTAATTGTTTCAAATTAAAATTTAATTCCTGAGGAAATATGGGAAAATACATCCAATCTGAATCAACTGGAATCTGGTCAAAAGTCTCTGATTTTGTAGAGAAAACTGACCACAGAAATATTGCAGTCCCTCCAAGCTGAGTGTCATTAGCATCAGGATACTTAAATGGTGCCAACCCAAAACTGATCAGGGATGGAAATTATACCCCTTCCACTGGCCAAATACCAGCATATTTATGAGATAATTAAATTAGATCAACTCTCACACAGCTTGCAATTTTAACAGAACAGCTTTGTTCCTACAGCTGATCTGAAGAGGCAGTAGAAACCTCTGAGCTGGTAATGAAACTGCTGCTGAACCTTTCAGCTCCATACTGGCTGAGTTATGTCAGGGTTAGATCGCTTCCTTTCTGGCACACTGATAAAATATCGATGCACAAACTCCTGGCCAACAGATGGCAGTAATGCAGATTCCACCATCTACAAAGAGTGATAAAAGTGCTGAAAAAAAAGTTTGACCAACAGTCACTGAAGAAGAAACATTTGTTTACTTTGAAACTAAAGTAAACATTTGAAACATATGAAACTAAAAGTTTTCCCATCCTTAAGGCAGCTCTTGCCGACAATCGATGCAAAACCGGATTCTCTAACATGAACTCCTGCGCTAACGTTAGCTAAGATAGTCCTGCTAAAGGCAAATGGTGCACAGAGTTCAAAAAGGGAAGTTTACTCCTGAATTTACTGGTTGTTTCTGTCATAAATCTTCAAGAACAAGCTCTCTGTGATCCTCCACTGACCATTTGGAAATCACAAGAGGTAATGGCAAAATCCTAAGGTTTAAAAAAACACACACACTCCAAGTTGGCAGTGTTGGACAACAGGAGTCATGCTGTATGGTGTTGATGGCAGCATTTCATACTGAATCTTTCGTATTTAAAGCATTCTTTGAAAAACAATAATGGCAGATAAACTCAGTGTAGCCATCCTTGTTTTGATCTGAGAAAAATTGGAATTATATATTTCACCTTTTTTCACCTTTCCTTGTACACACGTAATCGGGTCTTTGTAAAAACAAAATTCTCTGCCACATTGTTTAAAAAAAAAATCATACACACAGGATTGTCTTCAGAAAAGTTTTCATACTCATGAGCCCCACATGTATATGCCCCAGAGCGTTGTTTTAAACATGCCAAACATATAGGGGGCAGTGTAGCACAAAACTAAAACCTATGTCAGTCTCAGATTGCTCCAAAACAACCACGACTTCCTGTTAGGAGTAAAACATGGTATTAGGAGGTTAATTTATGTGGCCAGATATTTAGGTAGAAATACTTATAAACAGCGTATTAGAATATAAAGTTAGTAAAACACAAAATGATGTCTATCGGGAATCGTGTCGTGTATACAGTCTGCGATATTATTTGTCGCAGAAACTAAAACATTGATGCACAATGTTTTAGTTTCAGTTTACATTATTTGTAATGGAACAAATAATGTTGCTTTACCTGTTTTGTTAAAAATGTTTTTCATTTAGCCGGTAATGAAAATTTATTTGAATTTTTAAAAAAATTGCTTCTTGATTATTTTGTCACATAATGACATTGGAAAAACAGTTTTGATTTATCAAGTCTAATGAATTATGAAGCCTCTAAATTGTTCATATCCTCAAAAAAATCTGAGAAATCAACTGATTGCAATGTTAAGCTCTGGGTTTCAAACTGTTTTTTTTATGGGTATGAAAAGGCAAAATGGAGAAACTTGCACCATTGGCAGTCTGCATGTAGCTACCATTAAGGTATGTATACATGGTACATTATTACATGGTTGTTTTTTTTTACATTTGTTTTGTGCAGAATTAATATGAAAATTTTTAAATTCCATTAAAAAGAAACTCAATTTGAAACATACTGTGGTTTGTAAAATGTTTTAGATTCTGGTACAAGTGTTAAAAAAACCTTTCTTTTAGAGCTAATTTGAGAATTTGCTCTGTATACAGCTCTGGAATACGATTTGTTTTGTTTTGTTATGTTTTTTACCCCTGCTGGCTGCCACTAAATATAACTTTTCTGAATTATTCCCTCATAACTTGTGGGCCAGTGTGAAGCTACCTTGTTGCTATACTTTAAACTCTCCTGTTTTATTTGACAAACGTCCCCCTCTGTACTGTAACAGGTCTGCGCCTGATGGGCTGCTGCTCCCCAGCAGCCTCATTATTCCACTCCTCTCCTCTATCCAAGGTTGATCTAATCACCAGATCAACAAGGGGAAGAGTGGTAAGAACAAATAAAGGGGGCGAAATGAACGAATGATTAGTATGCCGTGAAAAGTACAATACGTTACTTATTTAGCATTTAGATAACTATCCGTCCTGAGGAGCAAGCTTCAAAGTTGAACTCAGTTTAGGCGAGGGGGATTAATTCTCTCCGTTGCATGCTTCATTGAATCTCTCATTACCAAACTTTGTCTGTATTGATGTTAGATTTGATTGAAGATTAGAGCATTTAGCAAATCTTGCTTTTCCGAACGCATCAGGCTTTTTTTATTCAGGCGCGCCACCATGCCTGCTGGTCAATACCCTCACTTTTATCCACTGTCTGCTTCATTTAAACTTAATCAACTCCATCAATGAACTGGAACAGCCAAACGTCCCGTAGAACAATAGCTTTTGTCGGATAATGCTTTGGTCTTATTCCCAACCGGGTGGCGATAAACCTGAAATTACACTATGATGAACTATTTCAATCAATATGATAATGGAAATTGGCTTGGCTGACTCTTTGCAGAGCTTAAGGAAGCAGGCTAAAGCCTATGTGACATTAATACATGCTCTCTCCCTGCTGTTGCAACCCCCCCGCCTCACTTTATTGTCCCTTCTTTTCAGTGACATTGACTCCACCATATTGCAGCGCCTGGTAGTTTAATGATCTACCTGCACCAGGGAATGCTCGCGCTGAAATGGATGCACATGCAGACGTTGTCGTGCATTGTTTCCTGGCTAAATTATAGGCTTTATACTTTGTTCCATATAGCGGCTCTGCAGGACGTAGATCAATCACTGATGGCACCGTAGTAAAGCAGCCACAAACATGACTTTTTGCTGCTCATTTGGACATTTTGTCCTCGTGTGCCATGCCGTGCCTCTTATGGGCTGCACTCCATCATATTTATACTGCCGCCAAAAGACCAATTTCACAAGCCTTAGCAAGGCAAACGAGTGCGTCCCATCTGTTGCATGCTAATAAATATGCCACCTTCTGGGAAAATGTGGAAGTGATCATGATGATCAACTGCCAAGAGACACGGCTTACCATAAACATGTTTATTCAGAAAGTTCCTTCTTCAGCAGTAATTGACAAATTTATTTCCCTATCAATTATTTTTTGAAAAATGCTTTATAAAAGACATGCAATAGTTTTTTTCTTTTTTCATCATCACCTGAGTAAAGCCTTGGTGTGTGTTCTGAAGTTGATGTCTTTGTTGTACCGCAGCTCAGTCACACGAGTCTTTTTAGCAGACTGAGTGTATTCTGCTCTGAAGATATAAAAATCTCCAAATTCATAAGCACCCACATGAGCTGAGGATGGTTGATGCTAAGTGATTGACAATGTCGGGTCTCAATTTGAAGGTTGCTGGTCCAAATCTCAGCTGATCCCTTTCTTTATTGATACTGGGCTTGTCATGAACTCAAAATTGAACTTGTTTTTTACCTTCCAGTCATCTTTTGAATGTGTGCGAGTTCAGATTATTTAATCACTAGTGAAGAAGCTAGCCAGAGGTGAGTGGATTTATCCAAAAGATTGATAATATCGATACTAAGTTGGTATCGGTATTGGCTTCGATACTAACACGGTAAGATCAATACTTTAGTTTCAGATTCCTTCTTGAAATGTTTTTATGTTCAGTTTTAGTTTCTTAACCTCTAAAAAGTTATTTATTTATTTATTTGTAAAAACCAAAAGCAAAACCTAAGGGTCAGAAGTTTGATATGTCAAATTTAAATAACGGTACTGGTATTGGTATTGGTATTGGTATTGGTATTGGCGATACTGGCCCTGCAGTTGTCTTTTTTTTTCACTTAGCCTTTTAGAACAACAACCCAGGTTTCATGCTGAAACTGCTCAATGCAGCACACCTCTAGCTTTACCAGGATGTGAACTCTAATTTGTTGTTTAACATTTATCAAGCGTACGATTACTTTGACTGTTTGTAGTTTTTGTGCTTATTGTTGAGATGTTTTAATTCAGCTGAGTCCGATTATTTAATTCTAAAATGGAAAAACAAATTGGAAAATGTTGAAATTCTAGTTATTTTAAAGGACAAGCCCAATTCATTGATTGTCCCCATAATAATGAATCTTTACCATGTTCTGCTGGAGATATTTCTCTGTTAAAAGGTTGTTCCTCCTCTACACAGTTTCCCTTCCTTTCTAAGTAAGATTACTAGTAAGGTGAAGATTTGATTTCAGAAGTCAAAATTGTGTTTTCCAGAAATGTTTTTCTTAAATTTCAAAGTTTTTTCTCTAGTAAAATTTGTGACTTTTCAAACTCAGAAATGCCCTCTTTTTTTATTTTTTTTTGTAGAACATTTCTGAGATGAATCTCAAAATTTGAGTTTTTTCTAGCACAGTTTTGACTTTTCAAACTCAGAAACTGCTTTGTTTTTTTCTAGAACCTTTTTTTGGCTTTTTATTTAAAATGACCCTAATATGCCATTGTAAGAAATAGATGGAGTTTCGACGTCGTAGTTTGAATATGAAACCGATGCTCCAAAATGTATCCATTCTAGAACCTGGTTTCAAAAAATGTCCTCCAAAAACCCTGCATCCATGTGCATGTACACCACCTGGCATACTGATACACCTAAATTCGTCAATGTGTGGACCAGAGTTCACTGTTGCGTTAACAGAATACTAGACACAAAATTGCACATACAAACAGAGCCATGCTTTATTTGAATTTATGTAGATTGCTCAGGTTCCCTAAATTGTAAACTGAAAGTTTGAAGCTACACATTTAGTCTGATTAATATCATTTGTGCCTGATATCTCTCGATGGCGTGAGCGCCTCCTTCTGCCTCTAACCTCTCACCCTTTGAAGCAGCAATTGTCAATTAGCCTGTCCTGTAACTTTCACTGAGCGAAGCTACTTTATATGCCACCGTCGTCTAACAAACTGACACCTCTGAATATGTTGCTTGCCTTTGTTTCCATGTTTTACTCTCGGTGCAAGAGATGATTTGAGAGGACAGACGTGCACAACAGACGCAGCACCTTGAACATCAAAGCGCCGTTGCTGCAGCATTGTAACGGCATGTCTGTGCTTCCGCTGGAAGCCTGAACACGCACACACCCCGCCACCGTGCACGGGGCATGTGAGTGTGCACGCACGTCAGACAGAAAGCATCCGAGACAGCCTCGATATCTGAAACTTTACAGGCCGCCTTTTTTCCTGCTTTGTCTGTCTTTGTTTCGTTCTCTTAGGTGAACAGGGGCCTGAGTGATAGACTCCCGAGCTTTCATCTCGCCCAGCGAGTGTAAATAGCTGTCATGTTTGATTGGCGGTCTGACGTGCGCACGAGATTCCCTGGAACAGAGGAGCAAAATTCAGCGAGGGCCCAATGCATGCTGGTTCAGCTGTCTTCAAGGCTAAGAGGTAATGAATGAGTAATTACAGAAACGTCTGCAGTCGACTTTTCAGATTTCTCACAGATCATACCAAAGAATTTGCATGTACTCCACAACAGGTTTGACTCCACAGGAGTAGATTCATTTTACCGACTTCAAAACTGATCATGTTTTATCATTAGACTATTTCTCGTTTGCTATACTTTGAATATTTCAACAACAAGGCAGTTCAAGGTGCTATACATCATAAAAACATAAGAAAAGTTTATTGCTTTGAAAAACGTTGGTTCTGGTTCTGGGGATGCAGAGCAGAACCAGAAGACCTGAGAGGTCTGGAAGGTTGATACAGCATCAGCAGATCTTTAATGTGTTTTGGTGCATTTAGTGATTTATAAACTAACATTTATAATTCCCACTTACTGTGGGACATCCTATAGTACTACCAAGTGGGAGGGGTCCAGTGTGCTGGGCAGACAATCCTTCTACTGAGCCCTGGGTCTTCCTTTGAATCTTCTTTTGATGAGATGAGCATTGGTATCAAATAACGGATTTCCTCTACTTAACTCTAAAGGTTCTCACATACTGAAGTACTGTCATTGGTGCTCCTTAACATAGACATATGGTGAAAATGGTGTCATTTTGTTCGCAGAGAGGAACGTGACACCAGCCCTGGGTTGAGCTTATCAACAGAGCTCTGTGCGAAGTGTTGTGTGATTGGTAAGAAGTTTGTTTCTGTGTTTTATGTGGAAATATCCACATCCAGTATCTATCTCTTGAGTCCACCGGAGACTCAAGCGATATGAATCTGAGGCCAAATAAAGAAGCTGTCAAACAGTTAAAACCTCCTGGATGGAACTTAGAAAATTGATGTCTAGAAAGGAGGCTGTCTGCAGAAAACGCAGTGGCACGGTTACAGCTCTCACCTTAACCACGTGTCAACTGTCAACTTTGAATGAAGTTCAAAGTTGGAGAGGCTTATGGCCGAGTCCTGCCACTCTATGGAGGAAGTTCAATATGGTAAAACTCTATCAGGTCAACCTTATGGTCAGGTTTGAGGTTAGAAAACCAGATGAACTTCTCAGTACTTTGCTCTAATAATGCTTTTTTTGTGTAATAAACTCAGACATTCTGTTTTCTTTATGGCATAATAGTAGTTCACCCTGCAAAGCTGAGAAGAGTTCTGTTTCTTGTTTGCTAGATTCATGATTACAGTTATTTCCTAGTCAAACAACCAGGGTCAGCACCGCTGTATCCCCCCTGTTAAATTCTGACTAGTTGCTGTACTTTGAACATTAATCATTAACTATGTACAGTGATGGCTGGCTGCCTTGACACACTTCTTTAGTTGGCCTCAGATTCATAGCGCTGATGCATTTTACAATGACTTTTTTGCTTTGATTTTAATACACAAAAGCACATCGCTCTCATCTGCACTCCAATGGGCTGGAACTGGCAAGAAGTAAAAAAAAGAAAAGAAAAAAAGAAAACAATTTAACCAAAGAGAATATATGCATCAAATGAAAAGCAGATGAAAAAATATACAATTATGTTCCTGATTGCCTCAGTTATTTCTCTGCCAGCTTGTGCCAGCTACCAGTAGAACCTGTCCCAAATGGGCCGCTTCCAGGACCGGGCGAAGCCCCAGAAAACATCACATCCTAACGGTGCCATCTCCCGCTGCATTTGTTTCCTCAGATCTGGGGCCAGTGAGCTCCCCTCGTTCCCCTCTCCTCTTTGCTATGCTCACGCCTTCGCCGTGTCCCAGATAATGGAGCTTCTGTCTGCCAAAGGGTCTGTGGCTGCCCAGGAGTAATGACCTGAGGGGGTACTTTGTGACAACCGGGGTATAATAATGCCTCCAGCCACAGACAAAGCAGACCCCAGGGGTCAATTTTTAAATACTTTTATGTTTTTCACTGAGGGTAGGAGTCATTTATTTTTATCGTCGGCTGCACCAGACGTATACACACCGGAAACAATGGGGTTTTTGTTAAGTAATGGGATGCGCTGTGCACCCGATGTTGAGTTAAACAATATGCGCCGGCGTCGTGCTTCCGCTGTCTGATGAAATTTCGTCCATTTTTTACTTATTTATTTTTTTCCACAGAGCTTATCCACACATGTCTGTAGGCCACGGTTCCTTCGATCAGAACCGTCTTATTGAGGTTCGCAAGGGAGTAGAGAATCACCTGTGAATGAAAGGCCTCCCCTTAATGGGTTAATTGTACCAGAAGCAGAGGGGCTTGCCCCTTCGAACAGTGGAGGATTGTAGAACACAGGCCGGTGGAAATGATGTCAAGCAATGCGTTGCCTGCGTTGCCCTGAAGGCCCAGAGTTTGTCTGTCAGCAGTTAAACGCCTTCCCCTAACACTCAACAATCAATTTACCTCCTCGGGGTCCATGAACCCAAAGATTTGACCTTGCAGACTCCAGCTTTGCTTCCCCCTCATCTTTCACACCTCAAAGTGTTTGTATTAGAGCAAATAGTTAGACGGCTTTTCCAGGATACTGCTACTTGACTGTCCTGGCCTCAGTTTGTTTGGGAAAACTCTTGTGATTGAGTTGTCAACGCACCTCCGGTTCTGTAATCCAAAGTCATCTGCAGAAATTACTCATATAGATACGCTGACAGAGGACTGCAATTACTATTAAATTAATAAAAAATAAAGCACTAATGATAAGGTTGTACTTTTTATCCAGCTCTTACAGCTCTGGTGTGCAGATTTACTTCATAATCTATACACCACCTTTTACTACAAACACAAAAAGCACAAACGTGAGAAACAGAATCAAAATGTTTTGGCTATGAGCCTCACAGTTCTTGTGGACATGAGTCTTAAAAGCTTGAGTTTAATGTCATTCACAGGCCAGTAGTTGTTTTGACTCATCTCTGCTTCAACGGAGCTGAACAACGTATGTTTTGCACTGTTTGTGCTCATCAGTTTCACATCAGTCAACATTACTTATTACTTAAGTCCAAGTCATGGACTTAAGTCATGGCTTTCAAAAATACTAAAGTACTTAAAATTTAGAAGCTTGAATGTAATCAGGAATAGTTAGGAAAATTTCCTCTAATTTGGACAGATTATCATCAATAATAATGTATTAGTCATATTTTTTCTAGCTTTCACTGATGCTCAGACACTTTACACTTTATAGTTTCAAGCATTGTTCATTTAATAGCAGGACAAAAAAAATGATTCTTTTTCTCCAATCTGGTGTAAGCTGCATATCGCCACCTACTGCATGGGGTTGTAGTGTGTAATGTTATCATATGCTGGTGGAACAACATAAACACAAACTACACAAACCAGGCCAACGGACGTAGCAAGTAACGAGCGATGTAGTGAAGTAAAAAGTATGATTTATTGTTAATATGTAGTGGAGTGAATGTATTAAGTTTCCCCAAGAAATTCTACTCAAGTATAAATTCTCAAACTGTACTTCTGTACAGCACTCAAGTAAATTTATTTTGTTGCTGCTCAGCTTTGCTTCTGAGAACTCCAGACTCCAAACCAAGTGTCAGCAGTGGCTCCACAGTTTGAGACTGTTGGCCCTTTAAAGTAAATTAGACTCTAAATTACTGGTAAAATTTCCAATACTGGAATTCAATTCAATAACTATAACTGCATGTGGCTCCTATTGTAGCAAGTGATGCATTGCATTCATTTATTACTCCAGTGTTTACTTTGTGTGTGGATTTTTTATTACAATATTTCACTTCAAAATATTGGTTTTAGTGTGGCTATTTTTTTTGTGTTCTTTTCCAAAGTAGGTTGGCAAACATGATCAACCGCATATAATGAGTCTTCCTGCATCATTACAAATATGCCAAAATCAATCTGATTTCAGATAAAAGACATAAAATGTTAATCAAAACCCAAGTAATTGGTTTAAACATGGTGATTTGTAAAAATAACTCAACATGAGTTTCCAACATTGCAGTGAAATGAGACTCCATCCTGCCTGTCTTGGCTTGTGCTTTACTGCTCAGATAAGCACTAAAACTGTGTGCAGTTTGTGCTGCTGGATTTTTCTTTAGCTGAGGGGAAGACAGAGTGGTTGAGGGTGTATACACGTGGGGGAAGAGCAGCAGTAATAGAACTCAGCTGGAGTAGGTTACTTCAGGGAATGCTTCAGGAGCAGGAACACTGCCAAAAGAGCGAGGAAACATACTTCACTTTATTGATTTTGTCGATCGTCTTAAATGAGGGGCACTCCAGGCCAAGGGCTCACCTCTGCATTGTCTTGTGTGTGCTCGTGGTGCACAGTGGACAACATGCAGCACTTATAGACACTGTGAGTCAGAAAAGAGGAGTTTTACAGTGGCGGATATAAACATTTTTTACATTGGAGGTGGGGGCAAAGAAGTGGCAAGAGGTCTTGGCAGAGCGGCCATGTTGGATCTCCTTGGGGAAGTATTGGAAAAAAACCCATATGTAAATGGAGTCAACATACACAAAAACACACACACAAGAAAATGATTTGTGTTTTTTCCAATGACTAGTTATATTTGCTCATTGAGTTAAGTTTTTTTTAAACATTTGTACTAGTTTTAGTGCCACTACTTTTATCTTTTACTTGAGTAATATTATGAAGTATCACTACTCTTACTTCAATAATATTTCTGGATGTACTTTTTAAAGTCTCACCTTGAGTCCTCTAAACATATATGTCAATGTAGCCAAAAATCTCAATATTTGCCTTTTGTGACCATGAAACTTTTCCCAGAATGCTTCTGGCTTGGCCTTGTGGGAAGATGCAAATTTGAGTTGTGGTTGACAGTTTTATTGACGTAAAAGTGATTTCACTGTCTCTGGTGCTGCAACATCTTTCAGTTTAATACTGTCTAAAGCTTCTGTGGTTCCTATGATGGTGTGTTAGGGCCATAGTAGGTAGAAAAAAAGGAACAAATTTCTGCCATAAATTCAGCCATATTGTCGAAAAAAACTTGGAAATTTCTGAACTTGGAAAGTCAAACATTTATGGGGAAAAAGCTCACAAATTTTTAGATTAATCTCAGAAATTTTATAGAAAAAACTGATTTTCTGGGCTTTAAAAGTAGAAATTTTATGAGGGGGGAAAAAATCTAATTTTTAGATTATCAGAAAATTTCTCTGAAAAACTATAGAATTTATGTGTCTCAATAGTCGAATTTTTAACTTTTGAAACTAAGATTTGAGATTATTCTAAACTTTTCCTAGTTTTTTTCAAGAAACTTTTTGACTTTTGTAGTTTAGAAATGTACTTGGATTTTCTAGAACATTTCTAAAATCTATAAATGTCTTAGTTTTTTACTCCTTCTATTTCTTTCTATGTAATATGCCATCATATGTTCCTGACCAATCTCCTTGTATAATAATATGTAAGCTGTATTCCACCTCCAGAAAATGAATGTTTTAGGTAAATCTCTAAAAGCCCATTAGGAATATAACATTCATGCTAATGATGAGTGAATGTAAAGTTCTGGTCGGCCTGGTGCGTTTAGCCTGAGCTCCAGCTGTAATCTCTGCTCTGAGGCTGAACAGAGCTCAGCTGTAAATGAACTCATTGTTTCATCCTGAGCTTCCTAAAATGAGCAGCCATCTCGACAGAAGTTCACCCCCACCCCTCGTCCCTCGACCCCAGATCATGACCTTTAGCTTTACACCAGAGATCCAGCTTCTGTTATGACTTATTCATCAATGGTGACTTTGTTATGAATGGCTTTTTAAGGCAAATATTGATTAAGTCAAGTGTAACATCACCTGGCTTAAAGCAAATGTCCATAAGCAATTACAGCTGGTAGTCTCTTTTCCATTTTTGCTTTGGTTGACATACTCATTTGTTTCATATTCCCATACGTCCTGTCAGGTGAGACTGCTCTCATTTACACTATGATCATAGTCAATAGTTGTTCAATAACCTGTAGGTGTCTGTGATTGTTTGGTTTACCTCTCACCCTAAGTTTGATGCATTGTTATAGGATTTTTTAAAAGACTTAAAGCTGATTGCAGCAGACAAGAGTTTTTGCTGATAGAACGGATGTGACTGTAGTGGGAAAACTTAATTTTATTTTCATGAAGTTTCACTGGGACCAGTGGAGACCTTTTGTTGCCTGTGGATAGAGTGGATATGAAGCTGAGCATGCAACTAAAACGTATTTGTTTTGCTTTACTCAACCACATCCCGGCTGTGCCGTTTCTAAGTTCAGGCAACATGGCAAGCATAAAATTAAGTCTGAAAGATTTTGTCTAACTACCTCAGTTATTGGAAAATAAGAAGCAATTTTTGCTTTGTTTAATGATGACTCTAGTTGCAGAAAATTATACTAAACTAAACTACTCAACATACTCAATATTGAGGTGATTACAGGAAGTGTATTAGTTGTAGAGCTGGGACTTTAAGACATTAATTTTAACTAGTTACAGATATTAATGCATTAAAAAATTATGACATAAATATCTATTTTTTTTTATTTTTTACTTACAAAAATCCAGAAACCTGTGAGCCTTTTTGTTCACAGGTTTCTGGTACGCCCATAAACCTGACGCACACGTGGCATCTGCATGAAACAGTGATGGACGATGAAACTGCTTCTCTTGGCCTGCTGGGATTTAAATTTTCCTTCCAAAAACCAATCTGATGGGACGCTGGAAAAGACTATTGTTCTGTTCAAGTTGTGCTACAAGGAGTTAGCCTATCAGTGTAGGTACTCAAACCTAAAAGAGCATCTCAATGCTAACCATGTAGCAGCAGCCAGGCGTCTCCAACGCTAATGTCGGCATCCAGAGTCCACATTTCTAGAGAAGTTCCATGAATGATCAGGAATTCCTGAAACTTTGGAAAGCTGAATGGGTAGAATATCACTTTGCACAAATCACATTGTTGAAAAACTCTAATAACAGATTAAAACAATTAACACATTTGTTCTTGAGCTCATATGTCTGTTTATTCAATAATAAAATGGGTTTTTGAATTGAAAATGTTGCTTATTTCTAAAATTTTAAACAAGTCCCACCACTAATCAACATATATTTAAGTTTCTAGATGTAACAAAACATGTGGAAGGGTTCTATGGGCATAAATATTGTTGGTTGATGGATTTCAACATCTTGCTCCTTTGTGTTAGTTTCTGGTTCTATAAGACATTTATACATGGAAATATTTCCTCTGTCTGGATTCTGTTGGTCAGAAGGGGAGAAATATTTATCTGCCCTGACAAAAAACATCTGTCTGATGTGAATATTACTTTTAAAGCTCTTTGTTACCCTGTAAGATTATCTTCTCTGCTGCTGAAAACTATTTACCTCTGCTGAGGGGACTGGCATCATTTTCCACTATTCATTTCCTTGCTCTCTTTGTGCAAATCATCCTCATCTGTGTCTTTGTTAGTAACTGCAGAGTAATTCTTATATTTTGTCCTCCTCATTTTTTTTATCACCCTAAATCCCAGAGAAACCACCGGGCAGGATTGGGTGAGTCCCAGCCAGCTCGGCGCTTCCTTATCCTTTAATAAAGTGTAATCAAACATGGGTTTAAGTGGAAAATAAATATCCAGCCCTAATAAGCTGCTCAGCCGGATCATGTAAATGCAAATTTTCAAGCTGGTTCCCATCCGTCCCACCGAGGGGAGAACAAGCCGCGGGATCGCCTCCTCCGCCCGGCGATTGTAAATCAAGGAAAATAATGGCGGGATAATGACCGGTTTGCGGTCCCAAGCAGATTGAATGATAATAAACCACGCACGTTCCACGCAGCTTTTCATTTAACATCCTATCATGGGGGAAAGCCGGCGAACAGCTTGGCGTGCCTCATTAAAGGGGCTGTCCGTGGCTTGTAAATTTGGCAGAGCACAAGGGGCGGACAATTCCCGGGACAAACTTCCTGATAGGAGAGGACGGGACGGTTTATTCCCCGGCCGCCAGGGCCTCGCGCACGACGCAGATCTGAGAAAGGGCCGCCGCCGACGCCGCCATCGCAGTTGTCTGCTTTCTAATGTGAATGAAAAGAGAAAGGTACCCACTTAGACAAGCGCTAAATAATAGACGTATAAATTGCGTGGTTCTTCTTGTTTGGGGGAGATGCTGATTTAGCTGCTAATTGGTGACAGAAACTGTCAAACGGGTGGCAGACAGTGACGGTGGTGGCTTCTGTCAGGATTAGGTGAGAGAGAGGGGAGAAGGCGGGGAGGGGGGGGGAGAAGTGAGCTTTCTTCTGATGACGGCAAAGACACCGCGACGACGGCGGTCCCCTCCCTCCTCTTGTCTGATATTTACCCAAAACACATTAAACAGATAAAGGGAGAGAAACGAAACAATAAGCTCGGGATTATGGACCCCGTCTCATGTCGTCCCTTTTTTCTCTCCTCTAAGCTGTCTCTGTGATTGATTAACGTGTTTGTTTGAAGAAAACTTGGAATGTTTGCTTGCTTGGTGCATTGGTTTAAAAAGAGAGAGAGAGAGAGAAGAATATGTGTAGACGTTCAAGAACAATGAAGTGGCTGCAGGAGGAGAGAGACGGTGAAAGGAGACGGGTAAAGACTGACTGACTGATCTCTGGAGGGCATCTTCCTCTAACCCTGCCTTGACTCTCCTCCCTTCTCTCTAGAGCTTTAAGATGAACAGTAATTAGGCTTTGATACTCTGGCAAATGAACAGTAATTAGAGTGCGCTACTGTGGATCCTCTGCCTGAGCTGCTCATTGAATATTCACACCATTATTGAACGTTAAGATTAGTTCGCCGCTGTCGTGCACAAACAGTGTGGCATGGCAACGGCCCTCTGCAGATGGTGTTAGGGGGATGGTGGAGGATCTGTGCGAGAGAGTGTGTGTGTATGTGTGTGTGTGTGCGTGTGTGCGTGTGTATGTGTGTGTGTGTATGTGTATGGAGACAGGTCGTCCAAGCCTGGCGGACCCTCAGAGGGGATTTTCTGGTTATTAGATCCTTGCCAGATCATGGTCCAATTATAAAGAAAACTGTCAGTCAAGGCAAAGTGGCTATGTGATTAGCGGAAAAGGACAAAATCAGGTGAGGAGTGTGAATCTTTCTGGAGGCAGCTTTGATTTGCTAATAAGAGGGAAAGGGAAAGGGAAAGGACCGGGGCAGGGTCCCCAGCTGTAGTCCTGCTTTGCTCTCTTCGTTTTCACCGTGACCTTCTTAGCACCGCCGGTCTAATCTGTGCTGCAGAGGAGACATAAAGGATAGCTCTCGAGGGTTTTTTTTTCTTTTTTTTTCTTGGTCTGGGCTCCGAATGAGGCACTAGGGGGTTAGAGTCACCAAAAAACGAGAGCACACACTCTCAACCACAGGAACATGAGTAATCAAACACTTCCTGGAGCACGACAGGGGCCAAATGCTACTTAATTGCTGTAATAGTTGTTAAAGACTTTTTACAGGTAAACTTTAAAAAAAAGAAGACGAAGAAGGTGCTTCCTGTTATGTCACAGAGAGAGAGAGGGAGGAGTGAACGGATAAGAGGAGGGAGGGGGGCAGCATCCTCAGCAGTCCCGACTTTGTCCACTCTTCTGCCTAATTTCCTAAAGAACGACAGTGTAGCCCAATTTAGAGGCTGGTGTCCAGGGCTGACATTGAGGGGCGTGGTGGGGTCCTTTTATCCCCTCCGCCCACCCACACCCCTCTCCAACCATCTTGGGTTTCAGGCTCGGGAGCAGCCAGCACAGAGGGGAGATGAGCAGAACAGTGCCAGCGCTATAATGAAGCACGGTAGACAGCAGGCCTGACAGCTCTGGCAGGTGATGCATGGGGCCCATGCTAATTCTTCAGCAAGCCAGTGATGGATCCTGAAATCTTGACCACACATCCCATTAGCCCCTGTCTGTGACAGGAGAATAAAGATATTAAAAAAAAAAAAAAAACGAAGAAGAATCCCAGAGAAGTTGAGAGAAAGGGGTGCAGGCAGTGGTGGGAGGGGACTGGGGGGTAGACGCTGCACGGGACGTAGACAGCCTTACGCAAACCTGCAAGTCCTCTGCAATATTTTCAGCTCCAAAGTTATTGATGACTTAACCTCTGGGGTGCAGGTTATGGGTGATGGATACTGTGCATCTCCAGCATGGAACAGCAGAGGATAACAAGGCAGACAGTGAATCACCTGCCCACAGCTGATAAAAATAGAATATGACATCTTGTACAGCATACATGCTGCATTATCCCTCTGCAAATTCTAAGGAGAGGCGTGAACTGGGCTCTCCTGTAAATAGATTAGCTCTTTGAATGGGGTTTCTATAGTCTCAGCTGTTCTGCACATCCCAACTGCCCTGGCTTTTGCATCTCAGCACTACGAGCACAAGAACTGTTTATTAGGCTGTCCCTGCCGAGTCCTCTGCGGCCGCCGCTCCTCCCTTTCTTGCCCCCCTCCTCCACAGAATAAAAAATTCCAGGGAAACAAAAAAGCGGAGGAGGTCGTAGAACTCCTCAGCTATCAAGCACTCAGGTGTGTTTACCATATATCTTTTATCTTCTTGTGCAGGATAGAGCTAATATCTCTGACAAGTTTTCCGCGAAATATAAATGACCCTGCCTTGATACAAATAGGAAAACCGGTAGCAAGGCGAGCGGAATCGCAGCCAGAGCCCCGCGAATCCTCCCCATTTCTCGGGGGTTGACAAATAGCACGGAGGAAGTTCCAGGGGAAACTGAGAGGTTACCGTGACAGACAAGGAGCACAATTATCACACCATGATGAAAGAGCCATGGTGAGCGTCCGTCGCGCCGTTAATTACCGTCCTTTTTCCACCAGCCTCTAATGTGAGGAAAAACACGCGATGACAAGTGTGTAAAAGAGCAAGCACTAAATTACTGTCAGGAAAAATAAACGGAGGATCGCGAGGCCCGCGCAGTGATTTACGGGGGCAATTAGTCACCGCCCCATGGAGATGCTGAGGACAGCAGTGCGGCGGGAGTGTGTCAGGGAGAGAGGGAGTGTGAGTCGCGCTGCTGCACTTCTTCCAAAGAAACGGCATGAGAAGCAGGAGGATGCTGTTATCTCTTTGCTTTTATCTGAGTGACCTTTGCCTCACAGAGGGCCTTCAGCTAACTTTTTGATGATTTCAGTAAGATAAAGAAACACAAATCAGGCATAAGAAAATGACCACCTGCCCAATATTTGGTTGGCTTGTCTTTTTCTAAATCAGACCAAATTGTCAAGACCTGACCAGATCTTTGACGAGACCTTGTGGACATGTGAGCTCTTTAGTAAGTACTATGTTGGAAGGCGGGTTCACACGGGAAATTAGGCCAGCACAGTTTAGGCTATGTTTATATGAGACCGCTGTCTGGAAACTGACAGTAGTTTTGGATGCTGATTGGGGAAAACGTCCACGTTTAGACGACACCACCAAGACCCCTGGAGTTAGCTGCAGTTGTTATGCCAGGCCACTACATGGTGCTGTAGTTTTAGCATGTCATTGAAACGCGCATGTGCTTCTTACTGTCAGCATTCAGCTCATTTAGAGAACAGCAACCCATCTCCGATAAACCAATTGCTCATTCATTATCAGAAGTTGTGTTAAACTGAACAGTTTAAGTAGCACAGCACAGTGCTATCCACCATTGTTTTTTTTTTATCTGCCAGTGGATCCGTAGAACAAACCCAGGAACCACGCGTTCTGTACATGTGTACTTTCATACCTGCGGAGTACCACCCACCTCCACGGAGAGTGTTTCCGAAAGGTTTCATTCTGCGACCAGGTTTCAAACAGTGCCTCTGTCAGAAACCTGGATCACTGTTGATGTCTAAACGAAAGGGCTGGACCTCAGCAAAAACTCTAGTTTTACTGCCAAGCAGCCTTATATTTAGAAGATCTAAGTAACCTTGTGAAACCAAAGCAGTGGTGTGGAGTGGATCTCATGGTCAGTAGAGGGAGATACAGATTGGTTAGTCTAAAAGGACGTCAGTTACATATGACACCTTATCACTTTTGTCCTACTGTCATTGAAGGAAAAAGTCTAGTTTAGCTTTAACTGGTCTTTTTGTTGATTCTGTGCTTTAGGAGGATTCACATTTACTCAGAATAGTGAGTCCTCAAATATTAAAATCTGTTTTGATATTGAAGAAACTGTAACCAGTGAATAAAAGTCCAGACCAAGGTTGACTTGTCTTCTGTATTTTAGATTTTGAATTAGAGCTAATCAAAGAACAAAAAAAACAAACAAACAAAAAAAAAAGCTTTTGAATTTCTGTTTCACATATTGTTAATCTACTTTGAGATTTTCATTTGTTGATATTTTACAAGCTAGCACACAATGCATTAGTTGATTAGTCAAGCACCAAAACGTGCATTACCTGTGGACCAGGAACCCATTAGCCAGAGGTTTCGCGATGCTCTGACCCTCTCGTCACAATTTGTCCGATTTCAAAACACTCTGTGAACACAGTAGTTACCAAATCTTCTATCTTCAGCCTGACAAAATCAAAATACGAGGGTCATGACTCACTACTGAGTCTGAGTGGTTCAATGAAAGCTCCATCAGCATCAACAGCGGTTTACTGCTTTTATTTGCTTTTCAAGCCCTGCTTTGTATCTTTTACAACATTTCTAAAATGCACATGCCTTCTTTTTGTCATTTCTGCTATTTAACTTAATTTCTGAAGAGTACTTGAAGACTTGGATATTCTCAACCCCAACTTTGGGAACACATTGTTTTAGGACAAAATATTAATTTAGCTGCCCAACCACTAACAGGTGCCATAATGAAAACAGAATCAGCGCTTTTCACTTCACTTGTCGTCGGTGGTCATAATGTTACGCCTGACTGATAGAAGAGATTAAGCAAATAACAGCATGAAGACATCTGACTTCAAACCAGTGCCATGCTGTCGCGTGTGTGTGTAACATAATAGGATGAAAGGAGACGCATCAATCCACAGTATGGAGCTGATTTAGGTCACTGTTACACGTTTTATACTTGATTACAACGCAAGTGTAAGACAAGCTAAAGCAATGTCTGTCATTACACTATCAGCGGATGCAGCCCGTTTGTCTCAAGTGGAATATGTCAGCGTACTTGAAATGCTAAACGTCTAAAATGAGCAGCCTTCTCTCCCATCGAACATCAAACGGACTCTAATTGTTCCTAAACGTGACACAAGTTAAGATACTTCAGTTTAAAGCCCACACCATCGCTTCTGGAAAGTGACGCTTGATTCCCTGTCTCGTCTCGACAAGCAGCTCCTGGCCGCATTCGAATCGTCACATGTCCCTCACGTTTCATGAAGCGCAGCCTTTCATCGCGTATTAAAAAACACCTGCCGTACTCTTAAAGAAGTTAGGCCGCTGGGAATTAGCCCGCGCAACTGGAGGGGCCATTGATTTGTAATGGCTGATGACAGACGGTGTCACATCATCTTTGCTAATTCCAGTCATTTATTAGCGTTGATCGGAGAAGCTTTTGTTTTTCTTTCACCGAAAGAAAATGTCAGGGATGATCGGCGTTTGCTGGGGAGAAATCTGAAATCTAGAAGCTGCTTTTAACGTGCTATATCCTGAAGTGAGTACAGAGAGAAGTGGTGGAGATCTATCTAGATACCCGTCAAAGCCCACCAAAGACGATTACAGCTGAGGACTTTAAAGAAGACACGGACGGTACGGCTTCTAACGCTTTCACCCCAGCTCCTGCTAATGCCTGACGTTACCGTGACGAAATGCTTCACGAGATATTGTTGTTTTAATCTGCCTTGTCATGCTTGTATACATATTTAGACTGAGCGTTTCCACATTCATTGGAGGACAATAACAATAACTGCCAGGAAGCTGAGCGTGATATGAAGTGTATTCATGGGTAAGAAGGGGTGGATGGGGGGAGGTACATTCTCCTGGCTATACAAATCCAGTAGGGGTTAGTGAGTGGGCTTGCTAGGTTGAGCCGCATTTCCAGGTCAGCGGCCTTGAGCATGCTTGGTTTCTGTTGCCTTGCCCATTCTTATTGGCAAAGGTGCCATAAGACAAGGTTGCGAGGGCCCATAAGTGATAAGGAGGAAGCGGTGGAGGAGCTGACCAGGAGAGGACCATATGCACGTCCAGCGGAGCGCTTCCCCCGGGCTGTCTTTCCCTCTCCCTCCACATTCCTCCCTTCACTGCATCATGCACTTCTTTGCCAGGGCTATTTAGGTGCCAGGACATCAGACTTCCTCAAGCTGTCAGCCTTGCCCCCTCCATCTCCCCCCTCTCCCCTTCTCTCTGAAACAATGTAATGTGGAATTGGAGGAAAGAAAGAAAAGGATGATGGAACTGAGGGGGGGATAAAGAGGAAAGACCCTTTCCATACTTGCCATTTTCCTTTTTTCTTCCCAAAACCTTAAGTTCCATGGAATAAATATTTCATATTGCCAGTGGCCTAAGTTATTTTTTTTTTTCCAAAAGATGATCTGGCCAAAAAAAAAAAAACAAAAATAAAAAAATAAACAAATCACTTTTGCCAAAAAATTACTAAAAATGCCACCTTATTTTAGGAAGGTAGCAATATTCTTCTTTGTGTTTGTCAAACAAATTAAAAATTTAAAAAAGGTAACAGTCTTAATATGTTAATTGGTAAAAACCCAGCCCCTCTTTTTACGCCATTTTCTTCGCACAAAGCGTCTGGACCCTGGATTATCGAGAAATGATTTCTTCCTGGAGGTGTGGACTGGGTTTTGGTTTCAAATTTGACCCAATCAATATTGGGTAAAATTTGGCTGTGACTTTTGTAATAAGCCAGTTTGGTACTTAAAAACTTACTGGAAATTGCATGTGTTGTGAACAACCATCATCAACAATGAAGTGAGAAGTGGCGAGAGGCGGCTGTTGAAGTTAATGCAATATTTAGAAGCGTGTCCAACACTGGCTGAAAGAGCTTTGTACGTTTCCTCCACTGCCATTTCTGAAACTACAGACAGACTACAATTCTAAAGCAACGCAGAAAATCATCATCGTTCACAACTTCTTCTGTTCTCTGGTTGACCCGGTTGAAAATCTACAGGAGGAATCCAAGTGAATAGGAGAACACCCAGAATGAACTGTGATTGAGATTTTAGAGCAAAATTGCATGTGAAGGCTGGCAGGACTCAAGTGTTTGCAAAATATAGATGAGTTTTTAGTAAGTATAACCAAAGGAATAACAAAAAGAACCTTATAGTGATGCACAGGAACATGGAACATAGGAACAGTAGCAGAGGTGAAGACTGTGATAGTACTGAATAATGTGCACACCAATGAAGTGAAGGATCTTAAATACCAAGGCAGAGGAGGAAACGAAAAAGCAAATGGGGCAAATGGGGACAGCTGATGAAGAATGCAAGCTGTGGAGAATAAGGTGATAGATAACAGCTGTGAAGGGGAGCAAACTGGCAGGCCGAGGGAAGGAGAATGACAGAGTTGAACATATTTTGTACATTAAAAAAAACTAACCATCCTGCTCAGCTGTTTTTTCCTTTGGATCAGAATGCACTATTTTTGATTTTATATTGAAATTTTGCCCTTACTGTACAGTAGATTATTTTTTCTAATTTGTTGTTTTTCATATATTTTCATATTTTCGTCTGTCTGTGAACCTACATGCCTCGGTGTTCTGTTACACTGGTGCTAATGCATCTGAATGTCCCTGCTGTGGGATGATGACTTATTATTCTATTCTTATTTGAAAAAATGGCCTGAGCCACTTCATTTCTATCGATGTGTTTTTCTCTTGTCCTGTCCAGGACGTTCTCCGCTTCTTGACCAATGACCACTGGACCCCACAACCCAGTAAAGACACACAGGTATAGCTGATGGATTGATATTACTTTCTTTATTTTTGTGGGTTTTTTATTGTAATATTTTCAAATATTCTAATTTAAGAGCAACAACAGAAAATCGGATCCCTTCCCTAAAAAAAGATTATCTTCTGCATGATGAAGCTAAAGTTCATCCTAAACTTCTTTCAGGTTGCAGCAGCTGTTTACGTCCAATTGAGCTTTATTTATCGATGCCACAAAGAGCAGATAAGCTCCAAGTTGCATTTCTAACCATCTGTAATTCTGGATCTTAAACTTCTGCAATCAGTGTACACCTGTGTGTCTAGTGTGAATGATGCATCTGACAAATGAATGAGCCTAAAGCCAGGAGAGTGTAATCAGATCTGTCTCCAGACATTTGAAGGATCCACCAGTACAGAACTTTGGGATTCCCGGGGGAGGAACTCGTAGAGGAACGCTGCTGAATTTGGAACAGATGGATCATTCTGCAGTAAACTCAAGAAAAAACTATTTTTTTTTACTTCCTTTACAATACACTTCTGCTATTCTGGCAGCAGGAAATAGAGTACACTTTTCTTAATATTGGCACCAACTGTTTTAAATAAGACTGCAGCAAGTAAAACTCAACTAAAACTCAGGAAAAAAAAGGCTGTCCATCAATTCAGCAGCTTTAAACAGGGAAAAGGCCCAGTGGATTTTCAGTTGTTAACCGTTACATCCTGCCCCTCTCAGCTTCATTATTTTTTCAGTCAAAGTTTGACTTTTTCTTGCCTAATTTTTTTTTTTTTTTTTTTTTTTTTTTGCCAAGGTCAGTAACCCTGGCAAACACTTCATTAAACACAAGTAAAACAAGATTATCAGTCCTAAATGTTGAGCTTATCTTCAAGGTACCTTTGAATGTAAAATGGATTGCTATTTTGTAGCTTAAAAGTTAATAGAAAATCTTTCTTTTTTTTCAATATCCAAAAACCCACTGTAGGGATTTAAATGTTTTTATTTTATTAATGTAATGTTAGTTATAATCCAATTAATTTCCCCTCATATTTCTTCTCTTTTTTCAGTTTGAGCGTTTTTCTTGTTTATCACAGGAAGCTGTTTAAAAATGTATTGGGGGGGCTTATCTTTAAAACAGGAGATATTAGTGTGAGAATATGCTCTTCCACGTTTTCTTTCTTTCCTATTCTTTCTTTTTTTCTTTTTCTTTTTTTTTAAATAGCTCTAGGTCTTTGAAAATTAACTCGCTAACTGGCTTTGGAATAACAGACAACCGGGAAGAGAAGGAGTTTAAAAAAAAAAAAAAACAGGACCCATGAATCAATATGGGCAATGGGGGAAGGCCAAACGTAATAAATAATACAATAACAAGCCTAACTAATGAGCTGCTGCGACGGTGCAGTTCACAGAGGAGTCCCTTTGTAAGAATCCCTGCTAATAATCCTGGGGAGCCGGCGGATGATGAAGTGTTGCCATAAGGCAACACCTGTGCAATTAAAGCAGCGGATTCTTTTGCACGTAACATTAATTTCAACCCTTTATAAAGGCACGATGAGCACACTAATAATCTAGTCTACTTGACTCCATGTCTAGAAACAGAGCATCTAATTAGGTAAAGGTAATTAATTAGAGATAAACGAAGCTAATCAGGAACCGTTAGCACTCCCACTTTCTTGGCATTAAGACACAGAGCCTCCTGCACCGCGCTCTCGTTGGTCGCCCTGTCATGTGCTCGGTGAACATGAAGAAGATCTGTTTTTAATGGAAGCTGTGTGATCTCACTGTGAACTTGGCCTGCTCCCTTAAGATCAAGGATCATCTATGTTCGCTCTCCGGTTTTCTAATTAGCCTGTAAATTTGTTTGGTCATTTTCACAAGGGTTAGCGTGTAACTGTGGCTTCAGCTATGATGCTCGGCGCAAATGAATACTTTATGAACAATTCAAAACGGAAAAAAGGAAATGTGCTTCAAAAGTTTTGGCTATTTAAAAATATTATTTTAACCTCATCACATCACTGGTTGGCGAGGCAAATGGGATCTTGTGACACTAAATCCCACAGTATTTCAAGTCAAGATAGTTTTCATCAAGGTAAACCTCTTAGGGACGTTTCTGTTGACTAGACATAGAAAAGCCAAAGTTGCAGTCAAATGGGTCAATTGTGACACAATTTGGATAGGAGCTCTGCTAAAAAGTACAACTTTCTACATACATTTCTGGGCTGCCACAAAAAGAAAGACTGGCTAATCTTAAAAACATTTTTAAAAAAAAAAAGATGTCCAAGGTAGTCCAGTGTTTGGAAGAAGGACTGTCTCACATAGTTAATCAGCTATTTTTATTGTCTGGCATGTCAAGATGTTTTAACTTTGACATGTTTACATCTATGTTTCTTCTTACTTAAAAGTATAAAAGGTAGTAGCTTTAGTTGTTGCGCTGTTGCGTTGACAGAATTGGCTAATAAAAACCAATTTTATTAGCCTTTCCACTAATTAAAAAAACTATTTTATTAGCCAAAATTGGTTTTTATTAACATGTTTAGCATGTCTAAACAAGTCATCTACAAACATTTAAAAGCACACAGTCACTTCTAAACTATTTTTGTTGCAGCAATTAAGGTCCTCTGGAGGAAAGAGAGAAGAAGAGACTGCAACTGGCTAACCATTAGCTGCTAACAATGCTAACGTCAGAATCTTCTTCAAAGCTTCCTGTTGCTGCTAAGCTAAAGGTATGTTTATAGTTTTACAAAATGGGATAATGGGTTCGAGACACAGCTTAAGATTTATAAATTCCTTTTTGTGGAAACACAAAAACAGTATCTTTTTTAAATTATTTTTTAAGATATTTAAAAATATGTAAGCATTAGACATGTTTAAAAACTGAATCAGACAAGCCAAACCTAGATTAAAGATACGATTACCACTAATTGAAACAGTTTGTGAAATGTTTACTCTGTAGGTTTTAGTTTTTTGAAAATTTTGCAAAGTATCTGGTTTTGTCAACTTTCCATGAACTCGCCGGGTTTATTATCCCACTTCTACCAGAAAACTTAAGCATGTAAAATTACAAACATAAAAAAAAACACACATCTTTCACGCATAATTTCATAGACTGTTGTGAGTTTGCTTACAAAATAAATTTGAAAATCATCATAAGAGCAAATCATACATCCTGAAATAAAATCCTTTAACAAATACAGAGAGGGAACCATTCCGAAAACGCACATATCCAAGATTAGCTGCCAGCATTTTCAAACCTGAGAGGTGCAAACATGTCGTGGCTGTGATTACAATCTCTAACAAGAAATCACATTAGGGATACATGAAGGTGATTTTACCTTCTTTCCCCCCAAATATTTCCTGAGCCCCAGACAGCAAACATCCAACTTCCTAACATCTTTGTTCTAATTTTCATATGAAAGACGAGGAGGGAGCCAGGGGGACTCAGAACCGTTGCCTCCGTAGTAACATGAGGCAACGGCACCACCAAGAACCCCTGTTTCCACTCATGTACCTATCATGTCCAATTTTTTTTCCAATAGATTTTCCGGTCTGCGACTGCATGCAAAAGCTGTTTGAAAATGGAAAATTAATGGTTATTGTAATGAATGTTGACTTAGCGGATCAGAAAAGCAGGAGCGAGACCGTCTGAGAAGAGGTTTGTTTAGATGCTCCGGTGTCGTCGGTTTCACGAGGAGCAATGATTTGGGGGAAACATGATTATTATTTTTTTCCCCTCTTCTGCTTTCTGTCGTACACAGGGGAGTCGTCTGCTACAACAAGGCGGGGCGCTCCCCTGACTCACATCATTAGAAGGTTTTTTACAAGCGACAAGCAGCCTATTTGGCTGTCATTGGGATTGTTTGAAGAGAATATGTTTCTGCACCATACTCCAGGGAGTCCCGGATCAGGAAAAGGGGAAAGAAAAAAAAAAGAAAGAAAAAAAATACAAAACAAAAAAAGATCACCCTTGAGCACTTGACATTGCTGTTATGCATTTGTCAATAATAAGGCTAAGAGGTTGGGCCACTGTGTGAAAATTGGGAGTTGGGTGTGTTCATCAGCCTCAAATGTGAGTTGACCTTCGACCTGGAATGCCACTTGGTCCCAAAGCTTGTTTCTGCTAATTGCTACACACAAACTCAGCAGAACTGCTCAATTATTTAGAAGTAGCAAAAGAAAAAAACTGATTCTAAATAGATTTTCCTTTTTTTTTGCCCCAATTGGCTTTCACCATTGAAGACAACAAAATTAACTAACCACTGATGAAATTCTAATATGCTAGTAGATCCATGAAGGCCTGATTTAAATGAAACCTGCGTTAAAGCAAAAGTAGAAGCTGTGAAAATTCAGATGGCACATTACACGGATCTGATGGACTGCTGCACTCTGTTCCAGGCTGATAGTTCCACCTCAGCCGGTCAAAAGCACCGGCTTGGTGAAGCGTTTACGGTTGCAATGAGGCAAAGAGAGGACATAGAGGTCCTCATTATATCATTTCCCTAAGGGCTGAGACCAGCGATTCAGTCGGGATGAAGGGTGACAGGCGCATCCTTGCCGCTATAAAAAGACAGAAGCGGGTAACGGCTCGCTTTCAACAACAGCCTCCAGAATCACTTTTCAGAGGGAAAGCCCAGACCAACGCGACGGCGGGCGAGAGATCTGTGTCGGTTTGCGCAATTCTGGCCCATTATTTCCTCTGCTGTTCACTACGGGCGAGACAGGCAAACATGGCACACGGGGTCACATCTGATTCCTCACTGGAGACGAGATGGCGAGAGGAATGGCAGAGGCGCGAGGCGGAGTTGCGGCACTCTGCCGTGTCCAAAAGTATCTGCATCAGTGGTGCTGATTGCGAGGCACCCGCTGGCGCTGTTTAGATAGTTTGACTACATCAAGCTCCCTTCCAGACGGCTCTTACTGGTGCGATTAGAGGAGGGTGAAGATGAAAGGTGCTCGGTGTATTTTTAAAATTGTTGATTTTCCGTGTAATGATAGCTTGTGCAATTAAGCACTTGCTGCAGGCTCTGCATGTCCTTGTGAGAAAGAATCTCAATTATTTTGTGTGTGTGTGTATGTGTGGGTAAGTGAGAATGACTTAATGTGTGTGTTCATGTCTGCAAGTACCTACAGTGATGTTATAATGCTACTTTTTTGGACTACGGAGTAACTAAATATGTCTTGCAGAAATAACCGTAACCCATGAAATTTCACACATTTTGTCATGTTATGTCATTTTGTGATTTCACGTTTTGAAAAGGCAGTGAAACAATACATGGTCCTCATTTTTTTTTTTTTTTAACAAATAAAAATCTCAATAGTGTGGCTGATATTTGCATTCAGTCCTCTAACTGTAAAGAGAGAAAAGAAAACATGATTTTAGTGTCCGCAATAACTGCAGAAAATGAATAACTGGAGTGTAGTAGCCGTCCAAGCCCATAACAGTATAACTACAGGATAACCTAAGCCAATCTAACACTGAACTTTATCTGATAGTAAAGTTTTCAGCCTCGTCTTATAAGTAGATTATAACTGGGAGCTGGTTCCACAGGAGAGGAAACTCATAACCAAAAATCTATCTCCTATTCTTGTTTTAGAAATATGATCTTTCCTCAAACCTCTCACTGCAGTATTTAGGATAAACCAAAGATCTTTTATTGAACTTCTTGGAGTTTCTTAAAAGTAAAGGATTTCAGTAGTGCTGCCTTGAAGTAACACATGCCGGGTCTTGTTTTTCGGCATCACCTTGGGAAAGAATAATTCTACTTTTAGCAATATTGGGAATGCAAAATGAGTTGCTAGAAATTGTTTTTTTGTGGAAATGTAAAATCCAAGGTTCTTTAAAATCTGGAGGCCAAATTAATGCCATCCATAGTGATTTTCATAATTCCAGTTCGCGCAATTTTAAGGTCAATGGAAATGCAGCTTGTGTATATGCAGTGACCTAATCAATATGTCTCTTCAAACACTAGTTAAGTCAGAAAAAAATAAAACAGCATCAGTCTGTGCTGTGAGATGTGGAGAAACCGTTCCAAGGCCAGCACCAGCGTTCTCACATCTTTTACCGAAATGAACTCACTTGACAGCAAATGTTTCCTCTTGGATTGAGACATAAGCCAGCATTTTCTTTGTTTCACCATGCGCCGCTCTCGCTTGCATCCACGACGGCACACTTAGTGGTTTTTTTGCGGGGTTTACACGCACACAGCGAGGGAGAAAACCTGTAGGGGGGAAATTGTCAGAAGGGCTAAATTTGCCACGAGAGTAATTGTGCCGTTCCATGACATTCACTCACGCTAAATGTAATCACTTTAAATAATGTCAGTGACATCTTGTGAAGTACTTGGTGGACGGAATGGCTCTATATGTAGGGCAGGCTTCTTGGTGTGTGATCCCGGCTGTCTGCGCGTTATCTTCTCTTTCATTAGAGATGAACAGCCTCGGGTCAGATGGGAGGTGGGAGGGCGGGGCGCGTGTGTGTGTGTGTGTGTGGATGCTTGGAGTGGGCAGTGGGCACAGGAGGGGGTGGCTTCACTTGAAATGGTAAATAGAATTGTAAAAGAGGACTCAAGCGTTGCCTAGAAGACAAAAGTGACTGATTAGCTTAATATTGGGCGCACTGTGCAACAACTGGCTGAACATTGTGAACGTTTATTGCTAGTGCCAGGCACTTTCAGCGAGCATTTCATCACGCCCAGCGCCGGCCCTGTGAAATCTCTCGTAATTTCAAAAACAGTCAGGATGTTAGAGAATGAGAGAGTGGGAAAAAAAGAGAGAAAGAGAGAGAGTGCATGTTATCGGCGGCCGCCTGATGTGCCTTCTTTACCTTCAGGCATGGTGCTGGAAAATCCAGCGTGAACTTTCGACACTTAAATGCTAAAATACGACTGATTTGAGATGATAATAGGTGCCCTAATAGAAGCTGATCCTTTTGCAATGGCTCGGAGTCTTATAGCAAGGAGCTGTAATGCAATGTGAGCCGACAGTTTGGGAAAAAAAAAAAAAGAAGTGGAGAAAAGGACGGATAGCGAGAGATAACACAACACATAACCCTCCCTGTTGGCTGAGAGGGAAACGGCGTCTTGTGGTGCTCTGCTATGTATCAGGGTCGGTCAGAGGTAGCGGCGGATTGGAGAAGGGAGCGGGAGAAGGGGCAGGAGACAGTAAGTGGAGTTGGCAGAGCGAGGATCTAGGCAAAGGGGGCTTGACGGTGTAAGAACGGAGCTGACCCCTCAGCCCTCCGAGTTCTGCAAACGGACAGAGGCGTCAGATGGGACTGGCCCGGAGTCAGAGACCTGCTCAAGGTTGACAAGAGCCGGGGTCAACCTTCAGTGAGTCCGACTGTAAACAAGCTGCTGGGAAAAGGGCTAAGGGGCTCAAATCAGGAGTTCTTCCATGGTAATTCTTAACTTATTGCCATGCTGAATTGGCCTTCCATATTTGAGGGCTGCCTCACAGGAAACTGTTTGTTTTAGGAGCACAACACCAGCGTTGGGTTCAACTACAGCGATGGCTGTATTAGCTTCCTTTCTCTGCATGGGATATTAAAGGTTTATTTCACCCAAAATGCCATGACATTTTTTTCTGCTGCAACTTGCCTTCAGATAAGTTCCTATGGACAAACGGTTAGAGAAATTTGTGCTTCGAGTCCAGTGTAATGTATGTTCCAACAACTTGTTGTGAAGTAATAATTGTTCCACTTTCCAACACTTTGCTATCCCCAATGCTTTTGACAGAAACCTGTAAGTTTTCTAAGCTTGTCGACTTTCAGCTCATAATTCTGCTCAGATTGTTCTTCTTACAGTAAAGGATTTTATTTTTTTTAAATGTATATGAAATTAGCAAAGAATGATCCCAACTCCTGCCCATGTAATTTGACTGCTTATTGTTTCTTTCAACAACAATTGTTGCCATATCACTTTTGCACTAAAAGCAACTTTGTTTGATGTATGACTTGTATTACAGCTGATCAATTCTCTCACCTGAACGAAGAATCTGTCCCCAGAGTCACTGAGGAACTATTTGTTCACTGATGTTCTCTAACAAACCTCTGAGGCCTTAACAGAACAGCTGGATTCAGACTAAGAACAACTTACACTCAGGTATGCTCTGTCCCCTGATTGACCTGACTGGTTTGCCTCTGAAGACTCAGTGGAAAGGTTCAGCGGTCAGGAATGCTTCATCAAGGACACTGTAGGCGCCAGTCACAACAAAAAGGACACGTGTAGTTTATTCTTGTTTGTTGCAAAGTCTAAAGTTTTCTCCCTTGTCAAGTCTCACTCTAGCTGGTTAATATCTGGTTCAGTTCTAGTTAAGTGGAGTTTTGACTAGAACTGAACCAGGTTAATGTCACATGCTCCACTACTGTGGTCTGCACTGGATTCAGGCAGTCAGTCAACTTCATTTGTGTAGCACATTTCAGCAACAAGGCAGTCAAAGTGCTTTCATCATGACAACGTAAAAACATCACAAACATGTCAGAGAGTCAACAGTTGTAGAAACCAGAACTAGACATTAGATTTTGTTGACTTCCATTGTTAAAACATCCGTACACATCAAATATGTTGTTTTTTTTATGGGTCAAAGGCAGCTCAACACAGCTTTGATTTGAAGGAACTCAGTTTTTCTGCAGTTTTCTGGAAGTTTGTTCCAGATTTGTGGTAGATTGTTGCATCTTATTGTCCAGGCAGATAACATATCCAAGCTGCCGGTTGTTGTCATTGCCATGGTTTCGGATGCGTTGAATAAAGTCAGCATGATGTGACCCAACAGGGGGGAAACTTCCAGTGATGTTTGTCCCTGGTGACGCTTTGGGCATTGGAGTCTTTAGACACTGATTAATCAAAAGTACACACTTCTGACATCGCACTTAAAAGACAAAAAAAAAAAAAAACTATTCTTTTAAACTAAGTTCTACATTATAGCTTCTTTCAATCCCACGGCTAAATGTAAAATGATTATCTCCATATGGCACCACGAAAGTTGGCGAGCTTCACTGAGACTTTAACTCTCAGGGACACGGAAGAACCAAGAAGAGGAAGAAAGACAAATCTGTATCTGATGCCTTAGCTTAACAGCAGGAGAGCTGCTCTGCGGAAGCACATCTGAATTAGACCAGCCGTTCCCTGACTTGTCATATACTGAGAGATTGTCACGGGACCACGGTTCAATTATTGTGAAGACAAATGTGGCTGTCTTTAGACTGCAGAAGAATGTGTTAAAAAAATAAACTTCTGCTCATCTGCGCTGTTCCTCTTCTCATCAACACACAGGGGTCCTACGGTGACCATGTCCCAGGCAGACAGATGCTTTTTCAAGAGCTTTAATTTGTAATGGGCGCAGGGCGCAGGGCCCACAGAGGAGGAGGAGGAAGAGGAGGAAGAGGAGGAGCTGCTTTAGGTGTGTATTTTATCTCTGAATGTATGCAGATATGGTAATATTCCTCCCTCTCATGCAAACCGCTGTTTGCTGATTGGGAACAATACAGTATTTCAGGATATTAAAGCATCCAACCCACACAAAGGATACCAACACACACACACACTGTAAATCTTCCCTGTTCAAAGAGACAGAAGCCGGCAGCAGTGACACACACTTGCATTATTATTATTTCTGATGCATTTAATATCCTCGGTTTAAGCTTTGAAGACAATCTTTGGGGAATATTGAATCTAACTGTTCCCTTTTGCCCTGGATTCCTCTCTCAGACAAAACTTTGTTAATTAGCCCCATACCTATAGGCAGATTTTTCATTTTCTGACTTTTCCCTGATATTATTAAAGACGCTGCTGACTCTTCCCACCCTGCGTCTTCCTCGTCCTCTTCTGTTGTCTTGTTATCCAAATTTGCCATTGGCATTCCTCCTCCTCTCCTTATTCCCCCCTCCCCCTTCATTTTTTTTAAATGCAAATTTGAGCTGAACATTTTTCCAGCATCCTCCCACACCATTAGCGGCTGTTGCCCAGGGTCGGCCCTCCGTTCCGGGTAAATGAGAGTCTTCAGCTGGTTCTGTCTGCCTCCTTAAGGCCCTCTTAGCCCAGTCCACACCAGCGCTGTCTTGTTAGGCGTTATCTGAGCAGCCTTGTTCTGGTGCTAGTTCAAAGTCTTCACAAATCCAGCTGTCAAACCCAAAGTCAGGCATGGGACCTTTTAAAATGTATTTTAGAAATCGATAGGCTTCTCCAGCCTTCTGGAGGTTCTGCTTCCCGTGAAGTTGCTCCAAATTCCTCCACAGTTTCTTATAACTTTCACTGTCAATTTACTGATACTTTTTTTTCCTCTTTTTCTTTTTTGCCTGAAGGATTCAGCATGAACACTTCTGAGCAGCTTTATGATGCACATGCAATTGTTGTTGAAATATAGAATTCAGATTACAGCATTGTTCCACTTCATTTTTTTTGTCCTGTATTTTTACGTCTTAGTTGCAAACCTGCCAACAATTGGACTGGTAGAACCCGGCGTTTTCACGGTTCAGTGTTATGTGGATTGGTCTGTGGAACATGATTCCAAATTATTTGTGGAAAATCCTTTTATTCACAGATTTTTGCATGAAGCATACCTAAAACATAGCTTGGGAAGCTGCACTACATACTGGCACAAAGCTACATGACAAACTATTGGCTAGCACTTCCAAAACAGCCAATCCAGGAAAGCCATTCATTTTCCTTGTCACTGATTGTCTGTAATGTAGATTTTCATTGTGGTATTGATGAATATTAAGGTATATTTTGTGGTTGACTTGTTAAAATAGGGAGTTTTAAGGATATTTAATGGAGATCTCAAGTATTAGTGGATTTTAGCTATGGTCGCTAACTCCCACAAATACCAGGAGTACACTGTATACAATTCTACTAGCAAAAACTACAAATTTAAGTCTTACTAAAAATGAACCATAATAGATCTTTACTCTACAAACCTTCTCTGTCATGAAAGGAGCAGGCAGTCTCCTAGAGGTGTGCAATATCGGCATCGTTATCAGCATCATCGATATTGATGCCGATATCGATACTATTCCAGTTTGATATAATGGCAAACTCCTGATCTTTAGGTATTTTTGTTGTTTCTTTTTCCTTTAAAATGTTTCATTAAAACCTGGGACAGAATTTGGACAATGTTTATAGACATCCACAAAATACAACAATAGAAATCTTTTTCTGGCATAAGTGCAAAAATTATAATTTGAGATCAAATCAAAACAAAACTCTTTTTCTCTTTAGGTTGAGTTGAGAAGAAGTACTTAAAATAAAGTAAAATTCAAGTTAGAAACCTGAAACTAAAGTATTGATCTCACCACACTAGTATAGATCTGATACCGATACCAACTTGTTATCAGTATTGTCGATATGTTTGATCAATTGGCCCTCCTCTACTTTTTATATTTTAATTGTAAAAGAAATGGAAATCATGCATAATTTTCCTTCTGCATCAAAATGATGTACTTTTTTACATTCTTAATAAAGTTTATTGAAGTGTGTGACCAAACTTGGAAAAAGGGACTGTAAGATATTGACGACTCATACATGATATATAATGATTTAGAAAAACAAAGATTTATTTAAATGTAATGGCATCATCAGTAGCATTTCACTGTATGAAAACTGTCTGCACTTGGTTTTCTTTCCTGTGATCATGCTGTGTTTACCCAACATATATGTCCAACATAGGCAATGACATACTTTCACAATGATGCAAACTGTTAAAAAAAAAAAAAAAAAAACTGCTGCAAATGAGTTTACAGCTGCACAGACGAACAATCGCACTTACAAAATTGTCGACTGTGTTTGGAATAGCTGCGTTTTCAGATCTTTGATATGCCTGCGACTATAAGAATATGAAGTGATAACCTCCAGCTATGTGATTCACACTAAAGGACTGCTTTACATTGCCATGGGGGCAATGCTGCGTTCTCCCCCCATCACACAAACGGATGTTATTCACAACAATATGCAAAGTGCTACCACCTGGGACTCTCAAAAGGAAAGAGACTTCGGCATTAAATCACTGGAAAGCCATTATTCAAAGAAGTTTTATATTTTTGTTTTCATAACATGCTGAAGTATGATTAATGCACATTGCATAGGTAATACGGTATTAGATGGAACTCTGGGTTTGTACTATATCACTTGGAAATGTAGGTAACCTCTTGTATTTCATCTGTGCACGGGATATTTTATGTCACCGGCTTCCTAATGAGGAATAGAAAGTCAAGTCTGTGTTGCTCTCAGCTCTTCAAAGCGAAGACCTTTTAAGCCTTGCCTCAGCGGTTCTGTGCATCCTTCTGCGAAGTGCTGGTCAGATTTATCTCCAGGCGCAGCGTGCGGCAGATGAGGTGTATTTTGTAACCCTTGATCCAAGTCACACACACACACAGTGAGACACGGAGGCATGTTTGAGTGAGCCGTCTCCTCCGGTGCCGCACCCTGACAGGCTTTAACAATGCCGTAAAGCATAATGACAGTCCCTCAGAACGGCGCCATGATCACAGGCTGTAAAACTATGCAGATGGTGGCAGATGATCAGTGCCGTCTGAACTGAATACAAATGACGGCGGCGCAGTCGGAGTGAACCGCCGATCCTGGTAGGACAAAGGCATCCCGTAATGGCCGCCTCTGGGATAACACGTCGCCTGCTGTTGTTGCCGCTTTTTTTTATGGCGGAAAACTTTTCATCTGTGCAAAGTTGCAGAAGTTATCGGGGCAGGAGGGGGGAATAGCTGCAAAACTGACAGTGGGCTCCCGTCGGCCGTTAAAGCCGACGCGAAGAGGAGGAGGAAGGTTCCCTTTGTATATCCTGTGTCTGTTAATGCAGCTGGATATTTACTGAGGCAATTCAGGTTAAGTACCTTAGATACACAGCAGCGTCCCCAGCTGGGATTCCAACCTTCTGGTCACAAGTCTGCTCTCTTAAACAGCTGTGCTAATTGGGCTGTGGGTTGATTTAAGAATTTCTTAAAGAGACTAACTTTCCCCTGATTAGCCGGATGCAAAATATGGTCAAGGAACTCTGTTTCAAGCACATTGTTTTACCCTGGAAATGTGGAGGACCTGAAAACCTCAGGAGAATGTTTGGATTGATGGAAGAAGTTACATTTCTGTCTTATATATTTTGTGTGAATAGTTCTTAGCTATACTATAGTAAAATTGACTAAATATGAATAAGATATCAATTGTATTATTACTCTCAATCTTGCTAGCTAGCTATCTAGCTGACCATTTTTACGTGGTTTTATTGTCTAATTTATCCATCTTTTCAAAAATGTCTGGTATTTGAAGCTGTTCCCAATTTAATTTTTTTTTGGGGGGTGGGGGGGTTATCCCCAGACCATGATGATGCCACCACCATGTTGTATCACAGGGTTCTTTGGGTGATTGTTTTGTGCCATTGTAACCTGGACGATACACCTGAAGCATTATCATAAGCATTTCATATTGGTCGATATCGATAATTATCGATTAGTTATTTTATTTATTTTTTTTGTTAAAAACTGCCAAACTGGTGACGTGACCTTTGCTGTTTTATCCACAGTTTTCACTCCCCTCTGTTGTTTTTCTTTTAATATTATTTTTAAGTAGTCATGAGGCACAGTGGCGAAACCTAAAACTGCTGCTGCGCAAGTTACTCAACAGGCTGCTGCATTTCTTTATATGTAAAAGAAATGCTTTTTATATTTTTTATTAATGTTATTTTTAATATTATGTGTAACGGTATATATATATTTTTTTGCCGCTGAAGACCAAATGAAAGACAGAAAACAAGAAATGTTTTACAACTTAACTATTTTTTCAGTATCAGACAGAAAAAAAAGACTAACTCCAGAGCGATAGTTAGTTGATGTCACCAACCTCCAGAATGACTTTCTGGGAAGAAGGAAAACATGACCTAACATTGAATTAGAACCTCAAAAGAATGTCTCACCAAATTAATGACCTGCATAAGTGTTTTTCTTACCAAATGTTTTTATTTTTCTCCATTTCCTTATAATTGCTTGTTTCATATGTTATATTATAACCTGTGATTTTCATGTGAATCAAAATTTTTGAAATTTCACTTGGTACGATGTGCTTTACAGATCAGAGCTACATTTCTGTGCTCTTCGCCTGTGACTTCAGCTCTAATCATGTTAAGCTGCTATGCAGAAGGCGATGCTGCACCTCTCCACACCTATGCAGCCCTAATGTGTTTCTTGAAGAGAAAAATGCAGTTTATGTAAATGACAGCTTCCTGGAACACAGAGATGGAGCTTTTTCTGCCAGTCAGCAGAGAACGAAGGCCAAGGAACATATATGGAAAAAAAAGAAAGCCTGTTAGACTGTGCAAGTGTTCTACCTGTCAAAGCACGAATACTGTGTGCTTCTAATATTTTTAACTGCTAAGTTCTAGGAAGTGGTTTCATTTCTCTTGGTGATTCAGAAAATACAGAAAATTCTCAAGATATAAGACATCCAGGGATTTCTACAATCCCCCAATGCATCAGTTCTAACAAAAGGTAAGGGAAGTCCCGACTGGTGTTAAGACGTGAACTCTAGTTAACACTGTTATTTTTATTTCTTTACATTTCAGCTATTTAATACCTGATGGATCCTGGTATTTTTTTGTAAAATGTACCTCCAAATTTTTTTTGTGTAAAATCTTCTTATTTGCACATTTTTGCATAAAGCATATCTAAAATAAAATTGAAAGAAAATGCAGCTTTTCAAGCTGAGACTGCTAGCTTGAAACTTTATTTTATTTTAACTGGTGTTTACAAAACAACAAACCCAGAAGCACCTTTCATTTTCCTTGGCACTGATTGGCTAACCCCCAAAGAGCGGAGATAAGGAAGTCTGTAGGTGTTAGCTTCTGTCGTAATGCTAAGATGATTTCCACTGTATAGATTAACACATGTTAAGATCTATTTGGTGTTTAAACTGATAAATAGGAAGTTATAAGCTACCTATTTTAGCTTATAGCTTCCTATTAACTAACTTATATTGGATTGGATACTAGCCAATCCCTGTGAATACTCTATTTTAACACCACACACAGTCTGTACCCTACTTACTGAAGAGAGTGTGAGTGGTAAAGCCCAGCACCAAGACAGTACTGCCTACCTGCAGCCATGCTGAATTAAGGTTGAGATTTGTTCGTTGGTTTAATTGAGTTTAAGCAATATAAGCAATATAAGCCTGCACTGTGTCGAATAAACCAAACCAGTTGATAAACCTGTTCCACTCCTCGCCTGTGGTGGCGCTGCACAGAGACGTAGTGAAAGTTGTGACAGAAAAACCTCTGAAGAAGACTGGGCTCAACTTCCTTCTTCACAAAATGGAAACAAAATGGAGTGGTGTCAGATTTCAGCTGATGTAAGATTTTTCTGTTGTCTCTCTTAAAAGGCCACAAGCCATTTCTCCTGCTAGCTCTAGACACGCTCGGTCTCTATTGGTATCATAGAACTTTTCAGAGTTTTATCATAAAAATATGAGAAACCTTGAAGATTTTCCCTTACACATCAGAATTAGGCTCACATTTCTGTTATTTAATGTTAAATCCCGCTATGATACACTAATGTTTTTTGGTTGTCATGTGGAAAAATTGTAGAATACTTTTTCACTGTGACATCATGCATGTTCAAAAACACATGCTGGACCTCCCTACTAGATAGGATTTGCCCACTGCGATGAAGTAAGTCAAAAGATCAGGTGTCTGTCTGTCTGATGTACTTCCTGTTATGGGACATGCTCACCTCACTTATGTTAATTGGACTAGATAATACAAACAGTTAAAATAAGCTGTAATACCTTTTAAAATTTCATGATCGAACCAACGACTGAGTAACAAGACCGAACTACAAAAGCAGGGTCAATTATTGAACTTCACCTCCACAACAAAATGTCTTTGTTAGATGGAAACTAGTTGGTTGTTTTGACAGTGAAAGAGACAGAGTCTTATCTGGAATGTAATAATCACTGTGCCACTTTGAATTTGGAAAAGTCTGTCTTGTGCCAGAAGCTTGCTGCCGGCAGCTCAGCTTTTGTGGCATAATTTATGCAACAAACACGTTCTCGTTTCATCCTAAACATAACATAATGTTGTGGTGTGCTGAATGCGGTTGCACAATCACTGCTTGCTGCTCCCATGCTCGCTCCCACTCCGCTCTCTTAAAGAAAACCCAATGGAAGCTGGGGACATGAGGTTTGATGCTGGGGGGGTTCACCTCCACACAGGACAACAGCCCCATCTGTGCACTAATGTTTTAAATTTTTTGTGAATGTTGTGACCTAAAACGAGTGATTTTGCAGAACCTTTTTAAAAAGTCACTAGTTCTTTTCTAAACTTTGTTTCTCTTATAACATGGTCTTTCAAAACAGTTGAAAATGCAGCACATAACCATAATAAAGACGGGATTTTAGCATAGTTAATATTTAAATTTCACCATTAATACAAATAAAGTCAGGTCCTGAGGAGTTGTCAAAGTGCAGCAGAAGATTTACGTATTGGTCATTCAAGCTAACATGAACCATTTACACTGTAAAACTAATCCTACCGAACATCTTTAAATGGTTTTTGACAAGAAAAATGCTAATGTTGTCTGAATATTTAGCATCAAAGATGCTTTCATCTTGCAGATTTGGCTTTCAAGAGACAGCATGAAACATGATGTTAAATTAGGAGGAGGTTAAGGTGATTGGTAGAAATTCAACCCAGTTGTAGTTATTGGTCAGAAAAGGAAATACACAAAATGTTAAGGTAATTGGTCAGATTTACAGAAAATTTGCAAGTGAATTGTATGAATAGTTGCATTTGCAACATCTCAACTTCCTGGTGGGACTGAATAAAATTTCTAAAATCAAAGCATATTCATTTGTTTGAATGGTCCAGTCAAAGCCCATACCTTAGTCCACTAGTAAATGGTGGTGAGATGGATAATCAGAGTCCAGTGACGCTCTCTGTCCATTTTCCTCAGTTTGAGCAATTTTGCAACAAGAAATCAGCCAAAGTTTCTGTTTCTAGATGGGCAAAAGTGGTAGAGACCTCCGACTGTAATTCAGGTAAAGGAGCTTCTATCAAGTATTGACTCAAGGTGGCTAAATATAAATGTTATGTTTGATTACTGCAACAGTGTGTTCACAGGTTGGCCTAAAAAATCTGACAGTTCCAGCTGATCCAAAATGCTGCTGCCGGTGTAGTTTGAACTGCCTTGTTGCTGATATATGCTGCACAAGTAAACTTGATTGAGTTGAAATGCATGCCATACTTTTCAGATGTTCATTTGGTCACATTTTATTGGTCTGTCACATAAAATAACAAACGATACAGTCAAGCTTATAGTCGTAACCCATACATGCTTACAGTACGTCCAATGAGAGGCATAGACACACATCCACATGTGGGTTGTGCGCTCTTGTGTGACGCTGTGTTAGCCGTGCCCTTTAACCTCTGCATTATGAGTGAACTGTGTATAATTGTTCGGTCAGCTCCTTTGCTAATTAGTGTTGCATTAATGTGTGCGGCCGTGGGCCAGCGTGGTCCTGGAGTCGCTTTGGGGGCTGGCATGACTCTGTGGAGCAGCCACCATTAGCGGCCGGCCCACAGGCAGCCTGCTGGGAGGTGAGAGTGCCGCAGACCCGGTCCAGTCCGCTCTGCTCTGGACTTGGGGTGAAGGCTCGCAGCTGCCTCTGATGGGCGTCTTCCGTGTCCTTGTGGAGGAGCGCTGATGCGTGTGCACAGACGTCCGCCTCTGCCATCCCTCGCTCTGCAAACTGGCGACGTCCACGCGACCCCCGCACCACTTCCTCAGCAGGCCGCCCTCTCTGCCGCCAGGGCAGCGTTTGAACAGTGACTGATGCTGGCAGGAGACGTGCTGCCAAGTCGCCTCAGCCCTCGTGTCCAATCATGGATGTTGATTTCAATTAGCTCAGTCTCAAACGCTGACCTCCCTCATCGGAGGGGTCGGTGTTCCTCCGTTGTCCCCGCGCGTTCCCTCCGCTGGAAACAGGGTCAAACAGTTGCGTGTTTGTGCAGCTCCTGGTAATGGTGGGTTCTTGGTTATGTTGGCCAAGACATTTCAGCTGCAGCCTGCCAAGCCTTGTTAGTCATCAGGAGGCTGGGGAAAAAGGGGCAGGGGAGTTGGGCTAATGATGTAAAAGCTACCCTGGTAATCAGTCGTAGCAGTGGTTGGTCGTGATGGCTGGTGGCGGCCTGGTGTTCGGCTGATTGATGCTGGCCTGTGCTTCCATACGGAGCCCGGCCGTGTGGAGCCCACTGTGTAAATGCTGTCGCTGTGGCGAATCTCCTAATGCCCGGATCAGCTGCATGCTCTGTAATCTGTAGTGATGACCAAACGGAGGCATGCAGCGGATCACAGGACCGTAATCACTTACAGAACCTGTCAGCGCCAAGCTTTTTGTAAACATTAAAGCTTTTAAAGAGGAATATCTGCATGCAGTTCAGTCTGGGTTGTAATTTGCTTTATTGGCACTTTTGTTTGCCTCTGTATGAATACTGCAATTCTTATTTAAACAATGTAACAATCAGGGTTATCATAGTTTCATTTTGTTTTGACTTTTTTTTCTCTCTAATCCAGTTAGTTTTAATTAGTTTTAAGTGTCTTTGTTTTGAAAATATTAGTTTGATATTGTTTGGTTTCAGTTTAGTTTGTATGAGTTATAGAAGTAGTTTTAGTTTTTTTCTTACTTTGGTTAATGTTTAGGTGCAGATTTTTAAAAAAAAGTCAGTGTTGTATTGTGATTATGTTTATGTCGACTGGGTGTTGAATGCTCAATAGAAGTTAACATTTTCAAAAAACTGTATTCAATTGTTGAACAATGAACTGACTGGTGTTTTCTGCCATCTTTTCTGTCTCCATTTTGCAGACTAAGTGCTGCAGGAGGAGTATGGAGTGCCGTAATTTGCCAACAGCTGACATAAACTGCACCTATGGGGGGAAAAAAATAATTTCACATCAGTTCAAAAGGCTAATAAATAGATTCATAAACACGAAAATGATTTTATTATATCTCTGTATGTTATAGGTTTTGTAGATGTGCAGTATAGTTCCAGTCAGTTATTGTTTTCCCCATTAATTTATCATTTTAATTAAGTTAACAAAAAATGTTTTTCAACTTCAATTTTTACTTTATTCGTTTTAGCTAACTATAATAACCTTGGTCATAACACCTGCGTTTCCATGGCAAAACTTTTTCGATGTTTTTCTAACATCGAAAAAACACAATGTTGCTATTGTTGTCGTTAATTAAGAAATGCGATTTAAAATCACATGTGAATAAGCTTTTTCACACCATGGAGGTGACAGATGTAAACACTTGCTTGAGATATATTCATATTTCAGCCACGGCGATAAACACATCCGACATCAAAGCAGGCAGATCACATTACTGTAACAGTGTGACCTTTAACCGTTGGGTTCTTTGTATATCTGCGTAGGCTTCTGTGTGTGCGTGAGCGTGTGTGTGTGAGCATTTGTGTAGAAGTAGTGTGTTTGTGTTTAGTGAATAGTGGCCACTTTTTGTTTCTCTTGACTGAAGCAAACTGAAATCGCACTAAATCGCAACTTTAAAACCTACTTATGACCAACTGGGAGCTGATTAGAGCAGCACGATGTTAGGAAATACTGCGACAGTGATAACATTGGTAAGTATTGTGATAACAATAAAACTGAATATTGTGCACACTAATATTGCGATGACAGTAGATTTGCATTATATCGTGCTGCATGACGGCAAAAACGATTTAGCAGTGATTTCCACACCATTGATCCCATTACTCCCACACTGTTCAAGTGCAACAAAAGCAACACACACATTTCAGAAATATGACAGCACTTGATGTTTCACAAAAATCAATTTTTTTCATGTTCAGATCAGTATAATGCACATTTTCACTTCGCCTGGCGAGACTGGAGGTAGAGTGACAGCAGGTTTACATTTACCAGCATCAGCTTTGACTTTCTCCTCCACCACAGCCCCATTGTGTAAAGCCTACTGGAGGGGAGGAGGGGGAAAGGCCATTTCTTTAAATATTCTCCTCGTCACAGCGATGCAGCGCGGGTCGACACCGGGGCCATCGGGCCGTCCCGCTCCAAACGCCGAGCTCACAGCTGGAGATAAGTGCTTCTCCAGAGATAGTCCCCACTCCCTGGAAGGGCCTTTCAAGTCTGTGTAAGGATGTCCACAACCTGCATGTTTAACATGTGAACATTAATCACAGCAAAGACAGTCAATTAAAGACATCAGAGCCTCAGAGGCCCAGGGAGGAAGCATGCAAGTCTACATTACACAAAGACACCTTAGAAGACTCTGTGCACATTTTGCCTGATATTGTTGAACCTTTTCCCTCATCTGACCGTCCAGCATTAGGATGTCTAGCAGTAGAACCTGCGACTGGTCTCATGGTTCCTTATTATTCCTGCAGTGGATGACTTTTATCATTTGATCACTTTCAGTTCAAGGATTTCACATAAACGGGCGTTTGCCTTTGCTAGTTTGCTAGATTTTTAAAAAAATCTAACCTCAAGTGTTTAACATTGAAGATATTCCACAGCATCATTCTTGTTAAATAAAGTTAAAGCTAAAATAGAAAAGCTGTGCAGAGATAACGTTGCGACACCTTTTCTGGTTTTAAAGGACTTAGCCATTTTAGAAGGGCTAGAATTCCATTTTAAAACAATCTGAAGTCCATCTTTTTATGATTAAGAGTTATTCCTAAGAAGAAAGGACTTAAATTGAGGAAAAACCTAAAGAACTCCATCTTGGAGACTACAGACTTCTCTGAGTGTTAAAAGTTAAATTTCAGGACAGGACAATCAGAAAAATACTAGATAAGTTTGGCTTTTTCAGAAGGGCTTAGCTGTCATGCATGGTGGAGGGAGGTGGTGATATGGGCTTGTTTTGTGGCTATGAGCTGTAGTCACCGTACAGGAAACACTTTGACCATAAACTGCTCTGTGGAACATAATAATCAGTTGGATGTGATTTCTGGCTATGTTGGTTCATGCAGTTCATGAAGAAACGTTACAGGAAGAAGAATCACAAATCCTCCACATTAATATGAGACTAATAAAGTCAGACAGGAAGTGACCGCCAGGATTCTGATAGTTTTGGGGTTTTTGTTATAATTTGGGTTTATTTTGTTGGGACTTTTTCGGTTTAAATTAGTTTTTAGAGTGTTTTCTAGTTTGTGTTAGTTATTATTGGTAAAATATTGTTTAGTTTTTATTAGTTATAGTAGTAGTTTTAGCTTTAGGTGCAGAATTCAAAAAGTTCAAAGTATTGTGACTATGTATGAATCAATGTGAACAGTTCTGAAGGCTGAAAAATAGATTATAAACAGGAGAACCAAGGATATTATATCTTTAATTTCACAATGTTGGTTTCATCTAAAATATTTTCTCAATTTCAGTTTTTTGTTTTGTTAGTTTTACTCAACTATAATAACCTAGATGGCTGCTTCACCCCAGAGCAGGTCAGATGTTCTACTTTGGCTTAATTTTTCTTTTAGAAATTCTGACATTGTGGGATCTGCTGTTAGTTTTTATCTGCTTTACTTAAATTATTCCAGACATGTATAAGAGCTTTTTCAGACGCTAATGAAATGCATCAAAGTCTGCAGTTGGAATGTGACACAATGTGAAAAAAGTTCCCGGGTTATAGACACCTTTTGCAGGTACTTTATAGCTCAACAGTTTGATTTGATGGCAAATTTTCATTTCAAATTTTTAATATCCAAAAGGAACAATAACTAAGCTGTGGTACTAACTGAAGTTGAAGAGCAAAAAGAACATTACAATATTGGAAAAACCTTTTTATTGTTTTTTTTTGGTTGTTTATATTTTCTTTTGAACATGCAAATGATACCTAACTTCCCACTTGTTGCTTAATAACTTACATCTCATAATAGCAAATAAAAATGAAAGGAAGCACAATAACTATAGAATAGCATAACCAAAGAAAAAATAGCTGGAATAATCAAAAAGTAGTGAGTAGAAGCACAGCTTATCGTCCATCACTGCTTTGTTCAGCTAAAACCCAGAATGAGGTTCCTGGTTATGTTCAGTGTAATAAAATAGTGAAAGGAAGCAAAAATCTTACTTTTTGGATGCAATAAACTACTCTGCTCTAAAATGATGACACTAATTCTCATCTAATGTTGAAGTTATGCAATCCCACTCCAACAAAAATGACAAACCCATTAGCATAAAAACTTGATGCCTCATAAACACACAGAAACGAGCTGTAGGAGTGACATTTAACCACGCAATTATCCCCCTTGAAAAGATTCCTTTCAGGTCACCTTAAGTGCTGCCTGCTCTTTTATTTTCTCCGTCTATCTGTCAGCTGTGCCTTTGTCGTGGGCGCAGGCTATAGATAGAGTTGTCAAGTTGGACCCGTGGGTCACGGGGGTCGAGGAACCTCTTCACTTCTGTTGACCTTCAGACAGACAGATTTATTCAGTCCGGAGCCTCGCTCTCTCCCGTCTCCGCCGAGCCTTCTGCGGAGTGAGGCGGCGGTAATAAAGACGTCGCGCTCTGACCCCATCTCTCTCCATTTCACCGGTAATTGTCTTGATCGCTCAGAGAGCATGCCATGCTTCAAACAAATGTATTAGCCAAATGAGTTTTGTTGATGGGTAGGCCTTGGCGTGCTCTTGTTAGAGACAGACGAACATGACGATGTGGGGGTTTGGGGGACAGAGGGAGAAGCGGCAGCTTTAGAGTCGTAATGGCAGTAAATTGTGGTGGCTCATTTGCAGATTGTTGTCAGTGAGATGGAGAGCAGTTTACCCGTTTGACAGCTTAGTTAGCGGTCCAAGGATTTGTGAAAATTCACACTTGTTTTCCGTGAAGTGACACGCTGAAGACGTGAGACTTGAAATAGTCAGATCAAAGAGATAGTTCAGGACTTGTGAAGTGAAGGCTCTCTTAAAAAGTTGCAAACAGTTAATATCTTACCTGCAGCTGATGAGTTTTTGACTTTTTAACGGGACAGAAAAGATCTACTATTAAAACATTGTAGCGGTTTATGCAAATGCTTTTTTATGTTTCGTTGATTGCCGCCTTTGCAATGAGTTATTTACTGAGAGTTCATGTTTCAATATGCTGCAGCAGGAGGTTGGAGGCGGTGCGTCACTGTTGATCTTCCTGCGTGAAATGCTTACAGAGAACAGAACAGTAAACACAGAACCATTCAATACATTAGAATATTCTAGAAAAGTCTGTTTACTTCAGGAACTTTATCACCAAGTGAAACAAGATATAGATTAATTACATAGATCTATGGCTCAGCTTATTTCTGTTAATTATGACGATGCTCCACCTACAGCTGATGAAAACATAACATTTAAAATTAAAACATTACATCAAACCAATAAAAAATACAATTTTTAATACAAAAATGAAAAGTATGTTTAATGCCTGCTCTTAGGATATTTTCTAATATCTTAGGATATTTTCAAAATGTACTTTTAAACTGAAAAATGAGCCACATCATAACGCATATTCTAATTTATTGAATGTGAGTTCTTGACATAAAAGTAAAACAATGTAAAAAACCAAAAATATAAATTTTTAGTACTTGTTTCACACAGGAAGACTGTTGATGGTACACAGCCTCCTACAGCCGCTTCCATGTAAACAATCGTCGGTTTCTGAGGCCTTGATAGGTTGATAAATTGATATGTTTACATTTTAAAGGTTAATAAAGTAGCATTTGTGAAAACTGCTTGGAGATTTTGAGATTGGAGTTTCTTTAAGCCAGTAGAAGAAACTTTGGACTTCTCAGAGGAACCGTTAGCTTTAGCTTCCAGGACCAACTAATCTGGATTTATAAAGGGAAGACACCGAGCGTGTTACCTACTGATATGAAAATAACTGGAATAATAATGTCAGGTTCTGAACTTTTAATTTGACTTTCTTTGCTGTTTTAAGTTAAATTAATTTCCAACTTGTAAACAACAAACAGGAAGTAATTTGAAGATAAAAAAAAAAAAAGTTTTCTGTCTTTTCTTGCCTTTTCCGATTTGGAATTTTTTTGTTTTTGGGAATTCTGAACATGAGAATTTCCAAAAACAAAAAAGGAGGAAGAAGGCTGAGCAATAATGTAAACAAAGCCTGAATTATCATGATAGCACAGAGGAAGTAGAGACGTATTGTATATGATTAAATTATTAATTAACCACGAATTAGCGGCGAGGACAGCATGGAGTGGCCCCCCAAAGAGGCCCCTAAACAACCGGGGCGTGGGGCAGGTTCCAGTGTGACCCCGCCCCCCTGCTCCCGCCTTGCTCCCAGGAGCGCTGTCAGTGGCAAGAAGGCCCACTCACTAATGAGCTGTTTGCAGAGGAAGATACACGGTGACAGTGACCTCTGACCCCTGCCCACTCCGTCTGGAAAGTGGCCCTGGCGGTGCCGCCTCTCAGCTCCTTGCTGCCGGTCGCGCAAGTTTCTCTTCCCCAGATGTTCTGTGTCGGCGTGAGTCACTGGTGTTGAGACGCAACATTTCTTCTCCCTCTGCGTGTGTGTGTGCACGTGGATGTGTGTGTGCGTGTGGATGTGTGTGTGCACGCGTGGATGTGTGTGTGTGAAATTGACCCGGGGTATTTCATAATGTCAATGTGTTAGGAACTTGTTAACACTGCCTGAGCTGCACAATCACTTACATAATTACCATTGTAAGGAAACCATAATGAGCATATAAAGAGACAAGACCTTCAGGCACTCCATCCGCTCCTAATTACTCTGATCTTACGGGAACTTTTTTTTCACAATTTACAGTGTAAGAGTGTGTGATACTAATGACCACTCTGACAGTCTGATAGCATGGGGGAGATGCTGTGTGTTTTAGGATGCCAGCGAGTTGGCCGCTAAGCCCCAGCGACAGTAAAAACCCATCTAATTAACCCGCCTGCTATGACGACATGTGATTAAATTAAAGCGCGCGGTCTCCCTGTGGGTTTGCCCAGAAGAAAATAACCCAGCAATTCATTTGCTCAGCTTTAATTTCAAACCTGTTTCAAAGACCTGATGCAAAAAGATAATTACCAACTTCATCTTGGGTGGGTCTTGGTTCCGTTCGCCTTGTTCATTAATAATGGTGGGTTGGAGGTTAAAAACTCATTTAATTGCCTTTATATTAATGACGTTATGAATAACTGGCACTGTGGAGTCTAATTTTGTCCAGTAGTTAGTCTACACACAGGGTCCCCAGGAGGGCCGCTCATTTTGCCAGAATTACACACGGAAAAAAAAAAAAAAAAAAAAAAGAAGAGAAAGAGGGGAGGGAAAAAACTCAATGTGCAGCACACTTTATCAATGATGACATACTTGCTCTCCTGCAAGGAATTATCTTGAGGAATGGCTGCAGAGAGACACAACGGAGGCCGGACTCATTCTCTCACCACACAAACATGTTCACGAGAGACGACTTAAATTATTTTGCATATCCTTTATGATATAAATAGACTGGGCTCAATTTCAGATCATCATTTTAGAATGAAAGAGCATCAAATTAATATAACGGAGCACTAGGGCCAAGATAGGAAAAAACCTCTAAATTATGTCACTAAAGCCATAATATTAAGAGAGTGAAATCATAGCATTGTGAGGAAAAAAGTGAATAAAGTCACAATATGAAAACTGAATTACCTTACAAGAATAAAGTCATAGTAGAGAAATCTGCTTAAACCATGCTTATTCTACTAATATTATAACCTGTCACAATGTTATGACTTTATTCTTGTAATTAAAAAACAAAACAAAAAAAAACAAATCTATGTCTGGTCCCAATACTCCGTCGTAAATTAAATTAGAATATCATTAAAAAGTTTGTTCAGCAAATTAAGTCAAAACATAAAACTCACCCAATATTTGTTAGACAAACTGGCATATTTGAAGTGTTTTTTATTATTATTATTATTAATTCTGATGATTACGACTAGTGAAAATCAAATTTGTCTGTCTGATCTGAGTTCTGTACTCATGCATATTAATGGAAGGTTGAGTGGAAGGAAAATCTGTGGTAGTAAAAAAGGTGGTCATGCAGCAGGAAAAATCTGATAATTATAAAGTGGACATTAGCTTCTATGAGTGACCAAAGTTCACTGATAAGTATCCACAACGTGGGATTCAATTGTCACCTTGCAGTTCAGAAGTGGCCTTGTATTAGGCCACTTCTAATACACTTCAAATAATTAATAATAATAATAATAATAATAATAAAATAGTCTGTAATGATTTATGGAGTCACATTATCTGCTGGACTTGGTCTGCTGTGTTTTTAGTCGACACAAAAACACAACCTAGAAATTTTAGAGCACTTCCTGTTTCACTTTTCTGCTTTCACTGCCAAAGGTACAAATCAAACTATGAATATATGAGCTTTAATGAACTCGATTGGATTTGACTTAAACTCTGTGTAGAGTGACTGTGTAGTTTGAGTCAAGAGGAAGACGAGACCGGACCAGATGACTCCATTACAGCTCAGTAGAACCACAGTCTGACCAGCTCCATGCCATGCTGCACCGATGCAGTGATTCAGAAACCCGACACTGTACTGATACACAGTCCAGGTTCTGAACCTAAACAGGTTTTAAGTAAGTTTCTGGGAGGCTGAACTTTGGGGTTTTTATTGGCTGTGATTCATCAAGATTAACACAAACAGAAACTTGAAATGTGTCTCTGATTGATCCATATAATATATAAGTTTAGGGTGCTGAACTAATTTGCTAAAATAAACAAACTTTCACTGATATTCTGATTGACTTTTCTTGTTCTCAATCCTTGTTAGCACCATTTTACTGTAATGTTCGGTTACAGTGAAACCCGTCCAACCTCTGGAAAGAAAAATCCTACGTAGTCGGCCACTGATGACTAAATTGTACTCTGCTTAGGAATAATGGTAATGAGAATGCCTTTTAGCCAAGCCATTCCATCTATGAATATTGCAAAGAGGTAATTTCAGCTTTTTTGGCATTTAAACTTATTTAAATTCCTGGTATCTGTCTAGTTTTGGGGGCTAGTTCTCTGGTTAGTGGAGCAGATCTTTGTTGGGGATGCATTATGGACAGAAGAGCCTAACCACACCTCTGAATACTAATTAAACACTTGAATATTAATTTGAAAGGGTAGTTCAGCTCTCCATATCCAAACCTTGATTTTCTTTGAAAACCGTTAAGAGTGGCTTCATGGAGACATTGCTCTTTAATGTTTTATCACATCATTGTCTTTCTTTTCTCTCCCCCAGCTCTATGCAAAAGGTAATAGCAGCTGAATTTGTAGTATAATGAGCCAAACTAAATAGCACAAGGAACTTATTAGTTTACAAGTATCAGCAGGCAGGAATGAGGCCAGAGGAGGGGTGGGGGGGATGATGAATGAGTGTGTATCCCCGAGCAAAAGGCTGACCTGGATACTGCTTCCTTCCTCCCCTTTCCCCGGTGCCAAGTGGGCCACCATTTTTCACCGGCCTCACACTTAGCCACGGCCGGGCTTATGCTAACTGTAGCCTTGACCCGCGGTCGGCGCCTGCCTCCAGCCTCCTCCTTGCACTCATCTGAAAATTGTAATCCCTTCATCGGGTGGGGGCCTGTAATTTGATCAAATAGTGTGCACCCTTCCCTACCACTTATTGCCCAATTAAGTCAAGTTCTCACGCAGGGGGTCCAGCTGGCTGCATGTTATCTTGGGATGAATTGATTGAAGCCATTCCACGTCTACGAACCCTCCTTTAATGATGTTGGTGATAATACTTGTAATTCTTCTCAGTCAGGGGACTCACGGGCGCAGCTGTTATCGCCGTAATCCATGTCCTGATACACTGAAGTAGCAGCGAGGCATTAATCTGTCTCTCAGATTCCAACCTCTCACCCCTCTCTCCCCCCGCCCCCCTCCTCTGCCAGGTCCTTCCTTCCCCCGTTCCTGCCTTTCGCTTATGTCTCGCAGCTAATGCTACATCTGTGAAATGTGACATTGAAGGTGTGGGTTACGAAGACACGGGGAGGGATTCAACGTTAATGATTGTGCTGCGCTTGCATTCCTCCGTTTGGCCAATTTGTTTAAAGGCAGAAAAAATCCTCGTCTTATCGCCGCTCCAACAATACCGTGACAACTTAAGAAGGATAGATTTCGAAGTGAAAAATCAATAAATACATGCATTAGTTTCAAAGGAGCACATTAACATTCTGAAACCGTCTTCTTTTATAATCCTGCCTCTGGCCATCCAGTCAAAATATCAAATTATCATAATGAGGTCTAACTGCATATAAATACCAAGCATTAAAAAAAAAGAAAAGGTTATTACTCTTAATGCAACACATTCTTTATTACCAACTGAGAAGTTTCACCAGCAGTACGTTTTGAACTATAAATGTGGATTATAATTCAAAAATTTGAATAGGTCCATCACCCAATATGAGAATGGGGCCTTTGTTTTATATATTTCCTAATAAAGACACTTTTAAAAATTAAAAGTACAACTGATAACCTGGATTTTGAGCAAAAAAGAGAGAGGATCCTCTTTAGAGTATTGTGGTTCTCTATTAACTGGAGATCAGAAAATTCACTTGGAAATCAGAGTAAAAACCAGACGCAGTTCCTCAGCTGGAGATGCTTCACTTTACATCAGACAGTCACTCTGACTGGAAGCAATCCATTGTCAGTGTGTGTTTCCCTCAGGAAGAACATGTTGGTGCACCAACCTCAATTTCCAATATTATTATCAATGACTTTTTCCATGAATAATTGCCTGATGTAAATATGACAACAGCTTAAGGGATTATAAAACACCATTAGCAAATTCCACCAGAACATTCCGGAGATTGAAGTTATTTTAAGATGGTAGAAGTTGTTTTGGTCTCTGACTTGACTTTAGTTTCTGTGTGCAGGACCAACTTGTTATACCCGATTTAAAAATCATTTATTATCTGTATTTTCCTAAAAGCCTATGCAGTAACTGGCTGAAACGAGCATTCATTCATTCATTAGGGCCCAGCCTACTTTCTTCTATATTATTTGTACATCTGCACCAGCAGGTGGCATTAACATCAAGTTTAGCTAGATCAAAATTCAAGGAAGGAAGATTCTGTTTATGGTTAAAGCTAGGCTAGGCTAAAGTTTCACCCAAATCACATGTAACGATTGGATACTGCGCTTAAAAGTAACACTTTCTCTCATCTGCTTTCCAAAAATACTCCTGTTAAAGTGGACAGGATCTCAAAGCATCAAAATGTTTTAGCTATTGTAAAACAGTTTAACTCAGACATTTACAGTACTCTGAAACACTTAGCATGTTCCATTATCTATGCATGTTTCATACAGGAAAATCATTGGTGGTGTATGGCCCCCTACCTCCATATTCCTTTCAATCAGTGGTAGTCAGTGGACTCATGGTGTTCGTAGGGGTTAGGGACCAGAGCCACCTGCTGTACCTTGAGACCCCATCTAAGAATTCTCTAAAACTTTTAGTAGTTCAATTACCAAACATAGATCCATATCCATGAATACACACAGTGTAAATTGTCCTACCACTACTGCAGAAGTAAATACTTACATTTTACTTTAACTCTGCTCAGCCAATCAAAGCCAAGGAAAATAAATTATACTCCTGGATTGGCTTCTTTACAAGCGCTAGCCAATAGCATGTCTAGCTATTCACTTCAGCTTCCCAAGCCATATTTTCTTTTGAATATTTTCAAATATGTGTTCTAGTCATAAATGTCCAATAATTGGAGTTACATTCCACAGAAAAATCCATGAACAGACAAATCTGCAAATACTGAAACACAAATAGGCGTGGCTCCACCGCAACCATCAAGTTTGTGATGCCAATTTCCCATTGCCAGTGTTTGGACTCTGTGTTTTTGATGAAAGTCCTCTTTGGTTTTAGTCCGTCTCAGACTAGGGAGAGCTTCAAACTCCAAGACCAGCTGACCTACGTTCACCCTACATATGCCAAATAAGATATTAATTTATTGTTCAGTGGTGTCATACAATTTATCTATACAATTATCCCTTTAGCGGTCTTGACATTGCTCAGTGAAACCACTGCAGTGTCACAAGCTGCAAGCGGCCACGGGGTCATGATTAGGGTCCTCTGGGACGATCCGTTAGGGCTCAGGGGTTCTGAAGCCAGGTGCAACCCGCGACAAATCTATCATGAGAAGCGAGATCATCGGGCCTCTCTGTTAAGCAAGGCCAAACACATGTAGGCCGGCCGCTTCCTCTGCAGCTGCCACGCTGTAAAACACTCACCTGCCAGGGAGAAAATGAAGACATCACCTCTGCAACTCATTACCCGGCAAGGTCTCCCTTCACAACGCTTTGCCTGGGCATCTACTGTCTCCACTTATTTTAATATTTTCCACATATTCACGAGTTAGAGAATTCACTTATCTGTGCCATTAAATTTACATTGCCAAGTTCTGCAAAAAAAAAAAATAAAAAATGTATTCCCCTCAAAGCGATTGTGGGGAAACATAAAATCGTACATTTTGTATTATGTGTGTAAACTTAAGTATACTGATAGAATTTGCAAATCACTGTGAAAATGCATTGAGTAATGATGAATAATACATAACCGCTGAACAAATTAAGGCTGGTGTGAGCCGCGGCGTGCTGCTGGTGTTAGCTGAATGCCACAGAAAGATATCTGATATTAAAGGATGGGGAGGGAGTGGGTGGGCAAGAAGCAGCACCAGCATGCTGGATCGGTCTCATGGTAAACAATTTAGCGAGGAGAGGTGTTGGGGGGCGGTGTGTGTGTGTGTGTGTGCAGTAATTACAGCTTTCAGTCTCATTTAGAACGGCCGTTGGCGCTGGGGCGCAGCATGTCGCCGCGATGCCGGATGCGTTTCTGGACTTGAGATGTGCAGCTATGAACAGTGATGTAAGTGACAGGATGTTTGAGCTGTCATGCCAGCTTTGAACACTCTCTCGCCCCCATGCCCCTCCTCACACACACACACACACACACACACTGTTCTCTTTTTTTTCCGCTTTTTGTTGCATTTCTACATAGTTACGCCTAGATTTGTCTGAACCCATATTGCTCTCAATAACAACTTATGTTCGTAATAATCAGACACCTTAAAGTCTTTCTGCATGAAGAAGTTCCGACATATGTTCTGTACGTTTCCACATTAACTGACTCTGCAGTGCATGTTGTCATAGATCGGTGTTTCTTTGTGTGTGTGTGTGTGTGTGTGTGTGTGTGTGTGTGTGTGTGTGTGTGTGTGTGTGTCTGATACAGTGTAAAACCCATTTTTCCAACATACACCACATTATGAGAACAAGCTGCTACACATGAACCCAAAGCCCAGGCTCCATATAAAGGAGTTTTAGGTTTAGGGTTAGGCATGTTCTGGTAATAGATAGACTTAGGGTAAAGGTCACAGTTAGGCTGCAGAAATGAATGGACATATGAATGGAAGTCCTTGTGAAGATGCAAAGTCAAACTTGAGTGTGTGTGTGTGTGTGTGTGTGTGTGTGTGTGTGTGTGTGTGTGTGTGGCTGCGGGATAAAACAAGCAACAAGCATTTTGGGCTTGTAAACACAAGCATCAGGAGCGTCTGTTGGTTTCTGTCCTTATTATTGTTGGCAGGGTTGCATATGTTCCCCGCGCGGAGTCGAGCCTGATTATCATTCCAATCAGCGGAGGTGGAGAGAGTCACATTAATTTGTTGTAATTAATAGCGCCGCTGCAATCTGACAGCGCGCGCTAACGAGACCCCTTTGATTGTTTGGATCTCTAAAGCGCGCCGCTCCTCGTTTGCGTCACCTCGGAGGAGTTCGGAGCATATCAAAGCCTGGCGCTATCTGATGCTTGTCAAAATGCAATTTATAAAAGTTTAATTCTTTTATTGATTTAGTGTAGGTTTGATGCCTGCAGTGTCAGCTCCCCTGGTGGAACTTAGTGGATTCAAATGCTTGTCACCAACTCGGCCTCCTTTTTTTTTTTTTTTTTTCTTACAGAGAACAATCGCCATGGGCCAGCCCAACGGGCATGGTTTAATTGCCATTAATTAAAAGCATAAATCTTTTTCTTCACTTGCTCTGCTCTTAAACAGAGCTTTGCGTATCTGCTTTTTTCCTGTGCTTGTGAGAATCCCTCCTGGCTAGTCAGGGTTCAACCCACACCCCTCTTCTCCTCCTCCTCCTCCTCCTCCTTCATCACCACCTCTCCCTTCCTCCTCTCTCTCTCTCTGTTTCTCTCTCTCTCTCTCTGTTTCTCTCTCCACACCAGATGCTTCTGCAGTCGTCATTTTTAGCACACTCCTGGATGATATGACATGAAGTGTGGGCAGCGGGGTGATATTTAGTAAACCCGCTTCTTTCTTTATTGACGTATAATGAGGTCAAATGAATCCTCCCGCACACATGCTTAGATGGCTCCTCGCCTCAAATCCTTTCTGACAGCGAGTAAAACAGCCGGCAAACACAACGCCAGCTCCCAGAGACACGCTTGTGAAAATGCGGCAGAGAAGAAAGCTATTTTATACCTTGTCAATTTCCCTCGTCTTTTATTTTTTTTCTTAATTAGGCACTTATTACCCTCTGAACAGGGTTGCTGGGATGCTGTGAGATTCTGTCGTAGGAAAACTCTGGGCGGGAGACTTATCATTGATGCCAGGCTTGTTTTCAAATGACAAATAGGTTTATAGGGAACAAATCATTTCATTCTGAGGTCACCTACTGCACACTTCTGCTCTAAGTTGCACAGCATGCAATTATTGCTATTATTTTTAAATTATTTGATATTCACATTAATAATACTTTATTTATCCCAAAGGGAAATTAAATGCCGTAACTCATATTATCCAAGTATCTTCAAAGAGTCGTTGTGGACGGTGATGCTTCAGGCCCGAAAGGACTTTGGTAGCAGACTGGCATGCTAACGGCTCCATTTCCAAGCTGCAGAGACGATATTAAACAGTAACATTTCCTGGATGACATCATCAGTTGTTTGGCTAGCACTGCTAATCCACTTCATTTGCTACTCCTGGTTTAGAGCAGATAGATGTTGGAGTTGGGGGGTATGATTCTCGTACCCCCTACTAGAATCAGCATATGCTATATGTTGCATATTTCGATTTATTCAGTGTATTTATCCACCAAATAAATACACGGCCCATATCACCTACACCAATACTGATACTGATACTTTTTATTTAAGTTTGATATATCATCAAACTTCTGACTTTATATGTTTTTGTGCTTTTTTCCTTTGAAGGATTTTGTTCATAACTAGAACAGAATTTGTTGTCTATAAAACATGTATATTAATTACATTTGTGAGCATTTCTTCCTAAAGTGGAAAAACATATATATTTTTTGAGAGCAAATCAAAGTCTTTCTTAAGGTAGAGTTGGGAAACTATGATACAAAAACAACATTTTCAAGAGCAAATCTGAAGCTAAAGTATCAGTCTCACGACGTTGACTTCCTCTCAGTGTCTATAGTACCAGAACTGAACGGACCCAAAATGACACAACTAACAGAGGAAGGTTTGAACAAGTTCAACAACTTCCTGAAGTGGGATCGTCAGTCTTCTTTAAATGCTCTGAAGAGGGTTGAGTGACAGGCAGGGAGTAGAACTGGTCCAAAGCACCAACATCTTCTTGCCCAGGCTGTCCTGGTCCAAATGAATTCAAAACGAAAGCAGAAATGATTCACCACAAAACAATCTAGTAATAAGAATCCAGCTTAAAAACTCCAAGAGGGAAGAAGCTGAGGCAGGGTAAAAAAAAAAAAAAGCAGTCCAGATCAAATCACAAAACACTAAGACAGACGATCTGGCAAGGGACGAGAAAAAACGGGGGATTTACAGGCAGCACACAGGTGTATCGGGAGAGTATGTGGTGCATTCAGGGTTGACTAGGAAAACTGAGATTCAGTGACACAAATGTGGATATTGCTGATTAATTAGGTGACAAAAGTTGATTGATTAGGGGTAGTAGAGTAAAGGGGGGGCTGAAACTTCACGGTATTCTTCACACTGGAGGAGCTTCCATGTGACCAGACCTGAAAACCATACCTACAGTCAGATTACACCTCGTTCTTCCTATACAGCTGCACATCAAACCTTCCCAGACCTTTTCAGAACCAGGAGATTGCATCAGTTCCGGTGTTCTGACTATCTGTCATACCCGTCAATCCCCAGACCCTGAGCTGGTCAGTTTACCGATGGCGATCGATGACGGTCCCGGTGCGATCGCCCCAACAAACATCTCAAGCAGATATCGCAATTTGTGTTTGTGCCTAATTGGGTCCTTGGCCCTTCACATTCGGACTTATTCAATGTTGTTCCCAGGAAGGCTGCGAGGACCTTGTAAACTAAACACGCGTTACGTCCAACCTTCGCTCGCATGCCGGTCAGACCTTTTAGCCGTCAATTTAACCTGCATATCTTCCTTCTTTTTCCAGAGGAATATGAGCTCACACACCCACACGCGCACACACACGCGTACATTCACACATGCCCCGAGCTCATTTTTAATCCTAGCAGGCTCACTGTGAAGGCAGGAGGAAGTTCCAATTAAAATTAAAATAAGCTCTTTTAACGGTCTCTTAAATTGACAACTGAACAATGATTTTCGAATTGGTATCTGTCAAAGGTCTCGGAAAATCCTCAGTTGATAAGACCCAATGCATCCAATTAGTAGAGGAGTAGGGCCTCAGCCAGTAATGATTCCCCGGTCCCTTAAGATGTGGTGTGGACACTTATTGCAAATTACTGACAAAGAGCCCTGCTGTATTGATGAGGGGGAGAACAGCCAAGTCTCCGTGTTCCCATCAGGTGGACGAGCAGCAAGAGGAGCCTGGAGGAGAGTCTCTCTCTCTCTCTTTCTTCCCCCTCACCCCCCACCCGCTGACACGGACTCAGAGACCTAGCCTCTCCTGACAGTGAGCTCCCCTTGCTCGGGGAAAATGCTAATGCTAACGCGAGGGAGGCGTCAGCAGTGGATCATCAATAACGTCTGCAAGTTTACTGCCCTCTTCTAATTATAGCTCCCCATCTCTCAGGGCCGCGGCAGGCTGCGGGGCGGCTTCCTTAATTGAGCCGAGGTAGATTTACTTCCCCATCATATTCGCGCCTCCATTGTTTACAGTCCTTGAAGCTGATTGAAAGGAATCAAAAAGATTCATGGAAATGGGATTCGGAGGAGTTTGGTATGCAGGAGGAATTTAGAAAGGAGGGATGTGTTGGAGGAGGTCTGAGGGGGTGCGGTTGGGGTGGGGTGAGGGAGGGGTTCTAGCTGGTCAGGTAAGGGGTTTAAATTCGAAGGCCGTCACATAGCCAGAGGTCTTATCATTTATTCTCAGTGCCGACGCCTCTGGATTTGATGTGTTTTTATTAGTGTTGCGTCGTCGGCTGGTAGCAGGACGGCAGATCAAATCAGATTCTTTGACACTTTCTTTCCCTCAATAATTGGAGTTAATGAATAGATGATCACACTTTTGCATGTGTATTGCCTTCCTGTTGCGGTTTCAGGGGAGCGCTGCTGATGCTGGTCCACGAAGCCTCCCAGGCCATGTTCAGTCTCCCACTGCCTCCTTGAGTCTGCCGCTTCCATCCTGCTGAAGGCTCGGTAAAGAAGGTATTGACCCTGACGACCCACAGCCTGCTCCCATTGGCTAAAGGAAAGGCTCCTCCATACTCTGTGCTGCAGGGTCAAATGGTTTTGCAGTTTGCAGTTTCCGCTAGTTAGATGTTTGTTGCAAATGACGGCCGAGATCGGGGCGGACTGGAGCGGGGTAGAGCAGGTTTCTCCGGCCTTTGGTTTGACGCTCGGCTCCAGGAGGCGGTGGAGCTTCTGCTCAGAGCTGCTGAAGACATCCAATGATCTGTGATTGGCTGTGTGTCAGAGCGTGACCAAAGTTCCCACAGGAAAATTAAATATTATGACCAGTGACATCAAATAATCATCAATAAATAAAAGCACTTTTGTGGATTTGTGTTGCTAACGTCGACAGTATCAAGGTTCAGTTTTCCTCTGCAGGCAACAAAAGTGTTCCTGTTACACCAATGGAAACAGGTAAAGCAGAAACACCAGTGGAGGGTGGAGACATTACCAATCGATCCCAGAGTAGGCTAACTAGCCGATTACTGATGTTCAATTTCCCTGAAAAAAATAACAAATAACATAAATACATGAAAAAGAAAAACTTTTCAACACTTTTCTCACTGTATTGACATAGTTTTAAAGTTTATGTCAACTAATATGATTAATATTTACTGTAAACCTTTTATGTTTCTTTTACAGTAAATTGTTTTTTGGGTTTTTACTGTCAACTCCTGTCGTATAAAATTAGCTTATAGCAACTGCATGAAATCTTTTCATACACACTGGGGATATAATGATAATAGTCATCCAATATTTAAGCTATCAAAGTATATATCTTCAAAAAGTACATCAAATTTGGAGAAAAACATTTGGAGTTGTAGCGCAGCAGAGTAAAATTCATAAGGTTCCAAACCCAAACATGAAAACCTGAACTTGGGTGCAAAACCACTGAGTGGAGGAGAGTTGAGAGTGACATGCAATCTAACTTAGTTAGTTTTCTTAATTAAATAACCAAGTAATCAATTAAGTACCTAAGTTGCTTTTTTTGAGGAGTAATCAATAATCAAGTCATTGTTTCAAGGTACCTGTGCCACAGCTGGTTGTAACTCATGTGGTATCCAAAGTTCTTCCCCTCCCATTTCTGACACTTGATCTGGATCCACCCATCATTCGTCCGCCATTGTGAACCCCTTCTAAACTCAGCAACACATGTGTGTGTGTGTGTGTGTGTGTGTGTGTGTGTGTGTGTGTGCGTGTGTGTGTGTTCCTTTAAGATGAGAGAGGCTTTGATTTGCTCCATCTTTGTGTCACACTGACTGGCATGCTGTTTGACAGGTGGAGTTAAAATAGAGAAAATTGTGGATGAAAATTCGTCAGTCTCAATCTCTTGCCCTGGGCTGTAGGCAGCAGAGACAGAAGCCCACTGCTTTGTGTCAAATGTTTATCAAAGGCTCTGATTAGATTTGCTGTGTTCAGGGTAACAGCCTAATAGAAAAAAAAAAAGAAGAAGAGTGAAATCCCTCCATCCCTCTGTGAGCAGCCCTGGCCTGATTGTGAACAGAAATAAAGATGGCGAGGTGGGAGCAGAAACCTCTGACTGGCCGGCTGGAGTGGAGGCTGGAATATGATATGCCCTTTGTTGTCGGGAAAAAAAAAAAAAAAAAAAGACACAGTCTGAGATCTGTTGTTGTTCTCACTTTCCTCTGTCTTCTCAGTCATTCCTTTTTTTTTCTTTCCCCCTTTCCATCGCTGGAGGAAATAAACCTACCCCCCCCTCCCCTTCCTACCTCCCCCACTTTTTTTTTTTCCTTGCTGAGGCCGACCAGCTTCCCCTGGCCATTCCTCTCTGTTTTGTTTCAAAAGGGCAAGGCTTGTGCAGCCTGAGCAGTTTGCCCTGCAGTCCCACGCCAGGGGCGATGCTTGCCTCAGCTGCTTCATCACCGGGGGACCGGCCTAACGTCTCCTGACTGCACTTAGCTGTGTTTCTCTGATACGGTCATGTCACATCAGCCTGGGCGCATGTGACATTGCGTCTCTCCCTTAACTTCCAGCAGTTTGTTGTCGTCCACGCTCTCTCCTCTCTCTCTCTCTTTCTCTCTCCCTGCGTTTTCTCTTTCTTTCTTTTTTTTTTTTTGTCGGGCGATGTTATGATTTGCAGCAACATTTTCTGGCACACGTTTGTGTCGGATAACAGGGCCTATTAGAAGTTCTCTCGCTCTGGCCAGTTTTCCCCCTACAGGAGACGGAGAGAGCTATGCCTCCACCCACCACTGCTGCCCCTCCACCCCTCCTTTGGTTTTCTTTTCTTTTTTTTCCTCTCATCCTTACCCCCGCATTTGAATTTCTAGATAATAGGCTTTGACTTCTGGCTGCACGTTTATGGGTCTTTTCATGTTATCAGCTTAGCTCATAGCGTGGAGCTGAAGAACACAGACTCCTAGTGACAGGCCAGCCAGTCAGCAAGGCGAGCCTGTCAGGATCTCTCATACACTAATGATTTCCCTTTAGTCTATTTTCTGTCTCATTGGCCGTTTCCTTCAAAAACAAAATTGCTCATTTAAATTCTCATGCCCGGGGCATTTTGGTCTTCAAATATTGTTGGAAAGTGAAAGGATTAGGCAAAATATGCTTTTTTAAAATGTTAATATATTTTCTGGTTCACTTTCTCCTCTGAGGCCAATTAGGGAATTTCTGCTGGCTGCATTAATGTCAAACTGACATCCCCAGCTATAATTACACTGTGCTTGAAACCTAACTTTCACTTGTGGGTAGATGAGTGTGCCTCGCAGTGACACAGAGCCGCGCTCTGCCAGCTTTTGATCATTTAATCATTGCTTGCTTTCTTTCACTCTTGCCTCCCTTGCTCGCTGATGATCTCACCTTTTTCTTCTTTCTGTTGCAAAATGCAGTGTTGTGTTTCATTATTCACCGCCGCGTTTCTCCGGGTTCATTAGTGACATCATGCCTCCGCCGGTCCCGCTCACTTGCACACGCACACACACGCACACACACAGAAAGAGAGAGTGAGAAACAGGATGCCTCCTTCATGTGCAGATATCATACGCTCGTTGTTTACTTGCTTGATTCCCATTTTACACTGTGTTGTTTGTGTTCTCTGCGTGTTTCTTTCTCTCTTTTTTTGTTTTTGTTTTTGTTTGTTTGTTTGTGTGTGATGCAGGGAGTGAGCGCTGTCAGCGGCTGAGGGATGGGTAATGCGTCGTACGGCTGCTCCTTACTGCTGCGCTTCTGTGTAGACCAGAGAGGTGTTTAATAAAGGTTAATGCTTCTTCTGCATGAAAATCAATTTCTCCTTTAAAAAAAAACAACAAAAAAACAGAACAGCAGATTCCGGGTTCTTCTTTTGCCTGTCAGTTGCCATATTAAACTGCTGATGTGTCATTCTGATGTGAAACAGAGGCGCGTTATTATGGGATGATCAGTTGCATCAGGAGGAACGCCACCGAGTTGGAATGATACATAATGCAGTTATGTATTTATGCGTAAAATTCAAATGTGACATGTTACATAGGCTTTATTAGATTTGAATTTCAAGAATTTTGCTCAATTTATGTTTCACAAATTCACAGATAAACTGATGGACTTGTGGCATTATCAACTATTATGTCATTTCCCTTTGATTTGGTGTCATTAAAATCAAATGTATTTTATTTTTTATCTCAGTTTTTCATGTAATTCAATTGAAAAACACTTTATCACAAAGGGGACATTAATCTCATAAAACAAGTGTCTTAGAGGAGCTTCTGTCTACGGTGATCCTGCAGGCCAGAAGGATTTCTGGTAGCAGTCAGTTTTGCAACAAATCTGAGGAGGCCTCTGACTGAAGACTGTTGTTGAACGACAGCTTCATGACGATCATGACACGCTAACAGCTCAATTTTTAAACAGCAGAGATGATATTCCATGGCAACAAATGCTAGATGAAGCCATCAGCTGTTAGCATGCACTGCTTATCCACTTCATCTGCTTTTGTCGCTCGCAGTCAGTGATCTCAGGTGTATTGGAGCAGATATCTGAAACAGAAGCTGCAGGCTGCAGAGGAACAGGTCTGGAGGCCAACGCTGGAGAAAATACAAACTATGTCTGCAATGCATGTATTTATTGAGTAGTTTTAACAAATGTTGAACATAAAAGAAAGAAATGTATTTCCTCCATAACAGAGAAAGTAGAAAACAAGGATTAATAGATTAGCCCCATTCATGGATAAAAGCAAAACTCTCTAACATTTCTGTTAACCTAACAACATCATGACATTCGGTGATGCATTTATGGACCATAAAGGGTGGGAACTTTCAGTTTTGGAGACAAAGAGAAACCCAACAGGTTTTTCGGTCAGCAAGTCATGGAAAAAAAATCTGGCCAGTATCAATCACTTGGCGGTTGATTTCTGCGTCACGAGTTTTTGTTGTTTTTGGTGTGTACAATAACCACGAGTATCAAACTGTGCATCAGATTCAAAGAGACAAACCGTCAGAAGCGGTGTAGGGCGGCCATATTGGATTTTGAGGTTGAGGCCAGATCAAAAAGTTCAGATTTTCTTTCTCTGGGTTATAAATCCTACAGACATTTTGTGCTCTTCCTTCCCAAAGTCAGACTTGAACATTTTAACTCATACAAAATAAAATGGAGGCACAAAAATATGCAAAAGTACACACACTTCAACCAATCAGGGCCTTGTTACAGAATGTCAGACAAGATGTTGCATATAGAATATGCTCTTTATTCCATAGAGATTTTTTTTAAATTTTATTTTAGGTTTCCTCTTTATTGTCACATAAATCTGAGGTGTTATCATGTTGACTTTAACACCTGCTCATGAGATAAATTTACACTGCAATAACCGTCAGTAAGGATATTGCTATGATATATTGATTACCTTATTAATTATTTAATGCAGCACACAAAGTTTAATCTTGTGGTTTTAAACCGGCCCTAAATTTGACCGTCTCCCAACATGGCGTCTAGCAGTCGATTTATTGTGATGGGAATCAACTAAATGAAGCCGATTATTTAAAATCCCCATTTGTAAACACTGGATTCCATCAGTCTGCTGCAGTATGTTCAGCTTTTAGGCTCTAAGTGGTTGAGATTGGACAAAAACACGTCAGAACTCATTGACAAAGCGCACCCAAACCCCTCCACCGCCACCCCACCCCCTGTTACTCCCCCCTCTGCCTCACTCTGCTTGCATTGTTTTACCCCTCTTTTTTTTTTTTTTTTTTTTGCTCGGACTCCAGGTAATAGGAAATGGCACTGACCCCTCCTGATCCCTCCCGATTATCTTCGTGAAGCGTGAACGTGCTGCAGAATCACACATCAGGAGACGACTTGTAATTATTTCTGCGATGCCATCAGCACGGATCAATCACTCAGGGAGGCTGCTAGTGGAACGCCGCTCGCAGCCATGCATGGAGCCAGCAGCGGCCCCCGTTTGACTGACAGCTTTGGTGATTAAGCGATTGTATAGACCCCACCGACTGTTATAACAACCTTGTCAGGGCCAGCCCGTGTTTGGAGCGCGCTCGAATCAATGTGTTCTCCACTTCCTGTGCATCTCTGATCCTGCTCCTCTGACAGCAGGAGGAGGGAAGCTCAACATTTGGGATTCTTTGAATATTTTGTTGTGGCGGTAAATAGTTAAAAATATGCTAAGGTGCTTATTTTTAGCAGCCCAGAAATGATACAACCTAATGCATGTGTTTCATTCCCTCCATGAATGTAGCATGCATCAGTATCTCATGTGGAAACGTGCACATACTGAAAAAGAGAGTAGAGCTCCAACTTTAAAAAGATTCACTTAATTTGTTACATGTATTTGAATAAAGTTTGTCAAATTTACTTTATTTACCTTTTTTTAACATGACAACTTATTGTTCTCTGTTGTCTTCCAAACCTCAGAGGGCTTCACGGAACATCTGTGAGCTCAAACTACACACAGGAAGGTTCAATTTAGGGGCAACAGAGTAAAAGGGAGATTAATACAAATGCAGCCCAAGGTGCCCAATTCTAATTTGTTTAAAGTGTTTCCATTGTCCTTTATATAAAACTCAAGTCCACATCAGATGAATTATCTTAATATTCTTTTAATTTTTATAAATATATAAAATACTGAAGTAATTTAAAAGTCTTAGTAATTTTTGGGGAACATTATAGAACTACTGCTTAGCATATTAAAACTACCATGCATCATTTCCTGTATGGGACTACCTATTGATGTATTGTAATTTGCCTCAGTAGAAAAGTGTGGCACCAAAATCGGCTCCAGCCCAGGAGCCCACATCCTTGTGTATCCGGCCCTGAGTTGTTTGTCGCTCTGGTGACTATCAGTCCTTACCCCAGCAACACAAACACCCTAAAATAAAAGGCAAAACAACATTGAACACACATACACACACACACACACACACACACACACATATATATATATATATACACATATATATATATATATATATATATATATATATATATATATATATATATATATATATATATATGTAAAACAGGCTGATTCTCCGACTTGGTGGAAATGTTTTAGGTCTAAAGTTCTGAAAACGTTCCTGCAACACACAAGAAACCATTTATGTATTTTGTTACATCAGCAGAAGGAGTAAGAGAAAAGTAGAGGTGTGATTGGACACTGACCTCATTGGATACCGTTACACTGCATGTCCGGTTTGTATCTTTTGATCAATATAACCCTACTCCACCCTCAGCTCCACTCTCAGCCCCGCCCGGCCCCGACCATCTGTCAAGGACAACTTTGACAGGGCGGTCAGTTACGGCCCTCACGCTGACTCTTGACACTCCAGCTATTTTTCATGCCATAGCGGTGTGAACTGATGAGCACAGTGCTTTGATTCCCTCAGTCACACACAGGCGTCCATGAAACAGCACTTTTCTCCACACGAGTCATGTTTTAGGTTTGATCATGAGTTCCTCAAAATCTGATTTATTTCTTTACATTTTGACCTTTTTTATTTGCTCAGGTCCAATCACATGACTGATAACTGTTATAGGATGGGTTATATAGTTGGCACTGGAGAAGCTAGGACAAAATTAAATTGGGGAAAAAAATCAGGTTGAAAATGTTGGTGAAAATGTTTCGTTTTTACAGCTCAAACTTGGCGGATTTGAACAGTTTTTATTAAATACATTCTTTTTCTTTTGTTTAATTTCAAAGAAATTGTTGACATAATTTTATAATTAAAGTTTCCTAAGAAGAAAGATAAAAATATTTTCTACTCATTCTAAAACGAACAAAATGAATTTATTTTCTGCTGATGACCTTCTGTTGTTTACATCTCTGCTCAAAGAGACTGTAAATATAAATGTTGGCATGAAAAAGTTGATGGAAGAAGTCAAAAAATCTACACTATAAAAATTTATTTTAAGGTGATATTTAACTTTACCCATTCAAAATATTTACATTTTGACTTTGGATATTAGTTCAGAAATATAATATTTTATGAAAGTTTTGTTTTGGTGCCTAAACATTTTAATTTAACTGAAGCTGTTGGTTCAGTCAGCCTGTTAGCTCAGCATGTGCGTTGTCCAACAGAGAACAGTAAGACCAATATATTGATATTGATTTAATTGGGACTGATATCAAAAACTGCCAGAAGACTTGTGATGGATAATGTTTCCGTGTTGGAGCGAGAGCTGAAGTTTATCTGCAGTTAGTTTAGCCACAGATGCTGATGCTAACACAAAACATGCTAACAAGGTGAGATTCTTTACCCAGAGGAGTTGTTGCTAAGGAACAGATTAGCTTTGGTCATCAGGGGAAGAGATTTAAACACTATTTCTACCAACATGTTGTACCATATTCACAGACCAATACTGATTTGTTTGATTCCTGTTAGCATGGCATGAGTGAACGTGTTGCTAGTCGTGGTTCTACTGCCAAGGAGGATCCAGTAAAGGTCTGTGCAGCAAAAACTGTTGACAAACTTGAGCTTGAATGTTTTTAAAAGTGTATATTAAATGGTTATGGATTTGGGGAAGTGGGTCCTCCTTCCAAACATCACTCACTGTTTACATTCTGGTGAATCTGTGTGCTCAGTTTTGTGATATGACCATTTTTCTCTCCACCATATCGACTTGAGTTATGATTTGATATGATTTACATAAAATTGAATTAAGTGTATTAGAATGATTAGGCCACTAATATTACCATATGTCTGTCAGTTGGGTCATGCAATGTAAAAACCAGATCAGGAATTGGATTGGGTAAATTCATATAATGTGGCGGTGTTCTGTTGTTATGACAGTGCATATGTTTTGTTCTTCCATTCATAAAACATAAATGTTCTATTTTATTGCTGTATTAAAGTTTGCGTGACTAATATCATAATATTTATAACCAACGTATTTGATTAATTTAATAAATAAAATTAAATTATCTTTAACAAAATTGAGGTTTAACCAATTTTGTTATATGTTTTTTTAATTTTTATTTTTTTTTGCTGTTAAAATTTTAAATGAGACCTCTCCAATAAATTATTATTATTATTATTATTATTATTATTATTATTATTATTATTATTATTATTATTATTATTATTATTTATTTATTTATTTTAGTATAGTTGTAATTTTGGCTAAATAATCACGCGGGGGCTTTCCGCTTTCACTGACTCGAACTCAAAGGTGATTTTTAACACTGCTTAAAACTTCAGCAAAACCTCCTTGAACGTGTGCGAACGCGCGCGCGCGCATGAGGACGCTCGTGCGGCCATCCGACCCCTCACCGCCTGACAGTGTAAACGCGGGGGCGTCTCTCTGTAAACGCCGCAACTGTGCAGACCCACAAAGGTCGCCGGCGGTGAAGTGACAGCTTCCACGCACAGCCGCCAGAGAATCGATGTGGTGCCAGCAGCCACTATGTGTGTAAATGCGCGCTCGCGCGCGTGTGTGTGTGTGTGTGTGTGTGTGTGTGTGTGTGTGTGTGTGTGTGTGTGTGTGTGTGTGTGTGTGTGTGTGCACCCGTCCCATCATCGACCATCAGCTGAGGCCAATAAGGCGGTACTGTAACTGGTAGCTTTCAATTTGCTCCTGCGGCGACCAAAAAAAGAGAGAAAAAAAGAAGGGGAAACAAACCCTAATAAAGAGATTGATTGCTCCTGTTTGCGGGATGATGCGCAGCCTGTGCGCCTGTCCGCACACTGACTGACGTGTTTAAGCATCGCTTTGATCTGACCTGGGCGGTTTGTGGAGAATGAGGGGTTTTCTGATTACCGGATGTTCTGATTGGCTCAGCATTGTGTGCGTGGATCAAGCGTCCCACTCATGATATCATACCGGTGTCTTTCTAAGTGTACTATAAGCGTTCAGAAGCGAACTGCGGCGGTGAAACGCGTCGTTGTTGCTTATTAAAGGGCAGCGGAGGCCTCGTGCGCGCTACTCAGCTCCAAATCAGGCGGACTTTGGCCTCGGTTTGTCGCCGCCTTCTGGTCGAAGTCTGCTAGCGTCTCCTGTGAGGGAGGCTGGAGAAAAGAGACAGGGTCACGATAGAAGTTCAGTTTAAAAACAGCGCCGTATTTTATCATTCAGGAAGATTTAATTTCGTTTATTATGAATATTTCTAACTAAATAAATAGAATGGGGGAATTAAAGAGACGGATAATATCATTAGCCTCAAATGAAAAAATAAATAAATAAAACTATGAACGGAAACGAGAGGAAATTCAAAATGTCTCTAACAATAAATGTTATATTTTCATTAAAACAAAAACAACAACAACAACAACAACAACAACAAAAGCAAACCAGAAGGGGGGGAAAGTAAAGTCATTTTTTTATGGGGGAAAATGTTTCAAGATTTTTAACAAAGAACTCTAAAATTAATTCAACAATTTTTATTTAAAAATAATAATTAATTAAATTAAACTAACTGGTACTTGTGGTCACATTTATTATTAAGGCAGATTTACGAACGAACCTTCAAATCCGAGATTCAGCTTCTCAACTCCAGCATTAAAGCCTCCATTTCTCCTGCCAACCTGCTGGAGGAAAAACACAGCCATGGTTACTGCAATAATAATAATATTATTATTATTAGTATAATTACTAATAATAAAAGCATAGAACAAAACCGGAATTAATTTATCCATTTTTTTTTCTGGAATACGGCAGAAACAGTAGAAGAAGAATTCAAGAAATTCCATGTTTGCGCATCATGAGCAGTGAGAGCCACGCTGCTCTCTCAACAGACACTCTGTCAGTTCCTGCTTCTGCTTTTTTTTTTTTTTTAATCCTCGGTTTAACATCCTTCAAATCCACGTCGGAACGAGGCGAAAAGTGCTGAATTTCCTACTACCTCTGAACGCTCATTAGCGCCTCATAATTACTTTACTAATTAGGGTGACGTGGTTATTAACAGGATGTGCTGTCATGGCAGTCACCGCTCCACCGCTCGACCTTCCCCAGGAAAAAAGAAAAAAAAATCTCAGCACGGATTCACGTCAGGTGCCGCTTATCTTTCCGCAGTTATTTTTTAAAATTGATTTCTCGGTTGTATTGCAAGCCTGTAGTTTAAAATCGTAATCCGAGCTTTAAACAAATATTTGCAACTTTAAAAATCGACTTTTAGAAAGAAAACATATACGTAATAAAAATGTTTCTAATTTTTCCTACCATAGAACAGGAGTTGAATCTGTTTTTATTTATTTATTTATTTATTTAGCTATGAAATAAAATCAAATTCTCTCTTTTAATACATAAACAAGAAAATGAAGAGAGAGAGAAAAAAAAAATAAAGAAATCCAACATTCAGTTTTAGCTCTCGCCATGTAAAAATATTTCCAGTTTAGCCATAAAGTGCGCGCGGCTGTTGTTTTTCCCTTTTGCTCCTTTTTTTTATTTCAAGAAGAAGAAGACGAAGAAAAGGAGCCGCGGCTCCTGAACCCGCTGCAAGTGTCTGAGAGAGGAGAGCGCGTCTCTGATTGGTGCCTCTGAGGAGCCGGTCAGGATGCAAGCCAATGGCAGCGGGGCAAAGGGAAGGTAGATGGGTACATGGGAGAGAGAGAGAGAGAGATGGAGAGAGAAAAGGGCGTCGAGTGTTTATTATAAAGGAGAAAATATTAATTCCCCCCTCGCCGTGGGCCGTGACGTCAGCATAGGAAGTCATTGTGGAGCAACACCGGAGCGATTAGCGGCAAAAAGGGGGAGCCTGATGTCGAGGAGTCAGCCCTGTGTATATCTCTCCATGCGCCTCAACTTTTAACACAAAGTTCAACATCCAAACAGAAAAAAAAGAAACGGGGACGAGGAGCAGCAGAGCCGCACTTTGTTTCACTGAATGTAACATTGGACCATCCAGACTGTGTGAGCCGCACAAACGTGGATTTTCTCCTTTTTTTGTTGTTTTTCTCCTCTCTCTCTATCTCTCTCTCTCCCTTTCTCTATTTTTCTTTTGGGTTTTCTTCTCAGCTCTTTCCTCCTCCTTTTTTTTAAACATTTTCTTTTTAAATTTCTCCTCTCTCTCTCTCTCTCTCTCTCTCTCTCTCTCTCAAGAGTTTATTTTCTTGTGATTTGATTTTATTTCCCACACTGCGGGAGAAAGCAGCTCGCTGTTGTTATGAAGGCTTCATCTGTCCTCTCTTAACATGGAAGCATCCAGCGGAGCGAGTTTTGGGATAGACACTATTTTATCCGGCGCCTCCAACTCTGGCGCCCTCATGAACGGAGACTTCCGGCTCGCCGACGGCCGGACAGCGGATTTCAGGAGCCAGGCCACCCCGTCGCCATGCTCGGAGATAGACACGGTGGGCACGGCCCCGTCGTCCCCCATCTCGGTCACCATGGAGCACGGCGGCGAGCCGCATCTGGTCCCGGACAGCCTTCAGCATCAGCACCACCTCCATCAGCAGCAGCAGCACCACCACCACGGCCAGCAGCAGAGCTTACCGCTGTCTCCCCAGCAGCAGCAGCAGGTCGGAGGCGCCGGCTGCGCCCCCAGGACTGCCACCTCTTCGTTTTTAATCAAAGACATTCTGGGCGACAGCAAACCGCTGGCGGCCTGCGCACCTTACAGCACCAGCGTCTCGTCGCCGCATCACACGCCCAAACCGGAAAGTGCCGCGGGACCGGACGTGTTCCGGCCCAAACTGGAGCAGGACGAGAACAGGAGCAAGTTGGATAAAAGGGACGATATTCAGAGCGAAATGAAATGCAACGGTAAGAGGGACTCATCTGAGGGGAAGACGAGCTGCTTTTAGCTTTATGTTTTCTTAGGTTTTATCTTATAATACATATATATTGTTTTTGCTTTTACTTCATTCTATTTTCCTGTTTTATTTTTATTTTTTAAAAGGGAGAGTTTGATTAGTAAAATAAATAAAAAAATTCCATGTATTCTCCTCTAATAATAATAATAGTAGTAAAAATAATAATAATCGTAGTAATAATAATAGTAGTGATAACAGTAATAATAGTAGTGAAAATAACAGTAATAATCAGCGAGCTTTCTCGCTGTAATAGATGAGAAAACAGATGTAAGCCCTGTGATTCTCCCGTCGTGGGGCCTCCCTAGTGGGTCAATTAGAGAGATTATTATTCTTCCTGGAGGGGGGATCACGGCGCACTGAAACGCGGCTACAAATAGAGATGGATTGATATATTGATGTCTCGTTTTTTGAAAGAGAGAGGATGGAGGAAAAAAGAAAAGAAAAAAAAACTTCAGGTGACAAATACACGCGAGTTTCTTTTCCCTGCAGAAGGGATTGTTTGCACTAAGTTTTTTTTGGGGGGGAGGTGGGGGCGAAAGTTTGGTTCTTGTTCAGGATTATGGAAAATAAATTCAGTGGATAATTTTAGTTTTTATTATTATTATTATTATTATTATTATTAGAAAAACAAAACAAAAACAAATCTCTCGCACATTTTAAAGGCACTAAAGAAGAAGGCGACCGGGAGATTTCCAGCAGCAGAGACAGTCCGCCGGTGCGCACGAAAAAACCCCGCAAAGCCCGCACAGCCTTCACGGACCACCAGCTCAACCAGCTGGAGAGGAGCTTCGAGCGACAGAAATACCTCAGCGTGCAGGACCGCATGGACCTGGCGGCGGCTCTCAACCTGACGGACACGCAAGTCAAGACCTGGTACCAAAACAGACGGTAAGCCAAAATATATAATAATAATAATAATAATAATAATAATAATAATAATAATAATAATAATAATAATAATAATAAATACTGAAGCAACAATTATCAATATAAAAATGGAACTACTTTACAGGATATCTGTAGGAGTTTTATCCAAGGCAGCAAAACAATTATAGATCAAACATTACAGACATTTTGGAATTAAACTTTCCCTAAAATGTCCCATCATTCAGTCTAACGCCAGTTATATTTATAATAATAATAATTGTATTAATTTGGTCAGTTGTGTTGCCGTATCCATCGTTACGAGACAATGAAGAAAAATACATGAGGAAATTCCCTCAGAAAAACCTGAACATTAAAAAATGAGAATCAAATTAAAACATTAGAAATGACAAATATAAATAATGTAAAGCAAAAGAAAGTAAATATGTTTTATTTGACTAAATTAATCAATTCAGGATGTTCTGTCACAACAACACGAGCTGCTGGAAGAGTAAAATAAAGATACAGACATCACTGATGCGGCACTGCAACACTGAACTCAGAGACAGGCAGGAGGAAAACTCCAACGGAAACATTCATGTAAAAATATCATGTAGCTTTTGAACAGTAGAAATAAACATCTGGCAATTTGATAAGATTTCAATTTCTTGTATTATTTTTATTTACTTTTTGGATCAGAACAACTGATACTGCCTTCACAAATACACAAACATGTCATGAATCAGTACTTAACTCTTTTTAATGCTTTACTGTTTTGCTATATATATATATATATATATATATATATATATATATATATATATATATATATATATATATATATATATATAAGTCTGACACATCGATATGTAACAGTAAAATTTGGTGTGTGTGTGTGTGTATGTTTGTGTGTGTGTGTAAATGTATTCACCAACCAATCAGAGTGCAGCTTGTATTGATTTGTGTTTAAACAGCTTAGAAACGAACATTTGCTGAAGTTTGGGTTAACCATATATAGTTGGTCTGTGTTTTTTTTTTTTTTTTTTTTTTTTTTTTGCCTAATTAAACCTTCACTGTACATTCTGGCTGCAGTAATTAGGCCTCTGCATACCAATTAAAGAGGCGTTCAGGGACTCGGTGAGAGTGATTAAATAATTGATCAGCTGGATTTTGATCTGATTTCCAGGACGAAGTGGAAGAGGCAGACGGCGGTCGGTCTGGAGCTGCTGGCTGAAGCAGGAAACTATTCGGCCTTACAGAGAATGTTCCCCTCGCCCTACTTCTACCACCCGAGCCTGCTGGGCACCGTGGACAGCACCACGGCGGCCGCCGCGGCCGCCGCCATGTACAGCAGCATGTACCGGACTCCTTCCGCGCCGCACCCCAGCCTGCAGAGACCTCTGGTCCCGCGGGTGCTCATTCACGGTCTAGGGCCGGGGGGCCAACCGGCGCTAAACCCCCTGCCCGGCACGCCGCATCCGCGATAGAAACATCAACAAAACGAAAACGAGAAAGAGAACCCGCCAAAACAGGACGCTGCTTGAACGCGTGATGTGGGTAAGCGCAAAGGGAGCATCACTGCAGGACTTTAACGCCCCCCGCCCCGCCCGCACCCCCACCCACAAAAAAACACAACAACAAAAACAAAACAACAAAAACAGAACAGAGACAGGTTTATTAAAGACATTCTGCAGGAAGAGTTTCAGTATGGGGGGGGCCCCCACACAGCCGGAGCCCACTCCTCAAGACTCTGGGTCCGGCCCGGACTGCTCATGTCTGATTGTTTGTTTGTCTTTTGTACAAATACACTCACATTAGAAAATAAACTTATAAAGTTTACTAGATGGAGAATACGTGAATGAATAAAAGACGTAATGATACTAATTGAATTGTAAACGCTTCTTGACGACAAGGAATCAAAGCTCCAACCCAGGAGACGCGGCCTGCATCTTCGGTTTTGATCGAATTTGATCGTTTTTATTTCAAATTCCATTTTTTGCACACGCGCCGCGTTTTTGCGAGTTCATATTTCCTCAACATTTTTTTTTTTACTAGTAATTTGTCAGAAGCGGATCAGGGTAAATCTCTTCTTCCTGCAGCATATGCTCCTTTAAGTCGATCCATCCAGAATTAGTGATCGGTGAGCTGCAGGTCACCGTGCGCGGCCTTTCTGTTTCTGCCTAACCACCGGCAGCATGCATATGGATGCGCAGCAGCTGATTGGTGGTGGTGGTGGTGCATGGGGATGAATGGACCCGGAGATGTCGGGCACACACTGGGAATGTGGCCTTGGCTTGGCAGCTGTTCCCTGGGAGCGCAGCAGCAGACAATAAGCCTGAATTTCTCAGCGCAGGGAGAAAAAAAAAATTGAGACAAGACGCCTGCAAGAAAGTATAGGAGGAGGGGGCGGGATGGGGAGGGGGTGTAGTAATCTGCACATTCTCAATAGCCGTGAGTGAACTTGTTTTTAGTTATTTTTGGGAAGGGGTGAGGAAATAATCCCGTGACGTTTTGTTGCGCTGTTGAAGGTTTTAGTTTTCGGATTATTTTAGTCGCTGCTCGTATTTAAAGTTTTCTGCTTCAAAAACAGACACTTTGATTTGACTGCAGCCCCTCAGATTACGGTGTGAATTAGCGCCTCGGGGTGCGTCTGTTTATGTCACCATTTAAAAAA
>NW_015112922.1:311559-334197 GCF_001443285.1 Poecilia latipinna
ATATATATATATATATATATATATATATATATATAAATAATAATAATATTTCCAGTGAGGTAAATTGAACTTTGCTGGAATTACAGAGAAAACACAAACATTGCAGAGTAACACCCAGCGACCGAAAACAACACGTATTAATTTTTGTCTTTGTGCTTTTCGGAACAAATCTGTTTTTTTATTTATTTATTTTTTTATTTTTTTGCTGTTTCTTGAGAAAATTTAACCCAATATGTGCGCAAGTCTGCAAATACTCCCTTCGCAGCAGAAAAACGCGCAGGATCAAATTCAGCTCTGCCTTAATTCTTGGAACACATGCCGTCTAAGCCACTTGCTTGTCAGCCGATCTGCGGACACGTCTCAGCCATCCACACGAATATTCTCAAAAAAAAAAAAAAGGAAAAAAGAAAAATGATGATCGGACGCAAAACTAGAAGGATCCCAGAGCGCAGAAAAAGCGAGATGGACTTGAGGATTTTGCAGGATAAACACCTTGCCCCTCTTCTCCTTTCCTCATCCAGAAACTTCGGCCTTGGCGAGCAACGATTGAGTAAAACATCTCGGGCCTCTGTGCAGAGAAACCATCAGCCCCGCCGCACTGACCCCGCAGCTTTCAGCTGCACAGAGCTGCAGCCCTGTGCATGCATGCGTGTTGTTCATATGCATGACTTCTGCGCCATTATTTATTTATTGCGCTCGGCTGGTAGGGAGGAGAGGTGGTGGTGGGGGTGGTGGAGGGTTAGGGGGCGGGGATGTCGGTGGTTGCAGCGGCTGTTTCCAATTCATTAATAATAGGCTGAGGAGAAGAGTACAGCAGCACTGAATTAATAGGACTGTTACTCGGTGGCTCCAGCTATAATCCATAAAAGCGCGTTTGTTTCATCCGCTATATTTAATTAGACAAATATTATTGCGACTGTCATTTTTAACTTGTGAATCAAGTATATTTTTTGGGGAGGGGGCAAATTTATTGTAAAATTAAATTTGAATATATTTTGTTGGACAATTTTATTTTATTTTTTCAAAATATGAGTATTTTCTTATTTAAAAAAAATCCCAATCACTGGTGGAAAATAACAATAATAGTGGGAGAAAAAAAAAGTAAGAAAAAGCAGCATCAGATTTGAATGAAGAGGATTAGGCCTTTTCTTCACCGTGGCGCATATTATCCAGAACAGATGGGCTTTGGAGGCTCGTTTTCTTCCTCTGCCTCGAGGAACCTTGTTGGGGACTTTAATTGCCACTTTTTCCAACTGATGTAATGGTGGGGCATCTTTTTTCATTACAATAATGAGGTAACACTTGCTCTCCTTGGCCTCTCGTTATCACATCTCCTGCATCACTCACTAAACACCAAATTTAACCCCCCACCACCAGCAGCACCAGCAGTCGCAATCAAAGGAAGGAAGGAAAGAGAAAACCGTCGCACTAATTTTGCATGTGCAACAAGACGCTGTTTTATGCGTGAATCTGCGGGAGGGACCGTTCGTCATGCAGGCTGCAGGACCTTTAAGAAGGCAGAAAACTTAAAAGCCTAACTTCTAGACAGACGCCAGCATCGCGGGTTAACCAGAAAACAAAACAAACAACAACAAAAAAATGGTGAAACATTTTTCATGTGTTTGTTGTAGATTTTAATATTTCTGTGTTGAAATCCTGTAAGTTTTTCAGCTAAGAGGCACGTAAACGTGTTAAATTACAATTAATATTCCAGCAATTTAATTTAATTCCAACAAATTAAAAATAATATATTTGCTCTTTTCCCTCCAATGAAAAAAACTGAATAAAATCCAAGAAAACTGGTGATTTTGAAACATTACAACAGAAATAAACTTTTTGAATTTCTTTTTCTGGCACCCAGCTGAGCTAGCTTCTGATAATCAAGCAACCCAGATGCTAACTTTAACACTACCGCTCCAAACTAGCTAAAGCTGGATGCTAGCTTAAAGGTTAGCATCCGGACTAACTAAAATAAAAACTACTTGCTTATACCAGCCTTACATCATCAGGCAGGTCCAAAGAGATTCACTGTTGACTGAACCGAGTTCTTCAGTTCAGCTGTGGTCCAAATGTTTAGGGAAGAATTATTAACAAAACAAAGTAAAGAATCTTGTTAGATTTTTAGCCATCATCAAACAGTAGATTTACAAAGTGCTGGACTAAGTGATTACTATGGCTAATATATAACATCCTCCAAAATTCATTTTTACAGTGCATGTAGCAGGTTGACAGTTCTCATAATTCTTTACATACAAATATAGGTTCTTACTTTATTATCAAGTGGGACCTCTTCACCAAACCCATCAGCCTTCAGCAATGAGCTTAAAATTAAACCTAAAATTCATTTTAAAAAGCAATAAACATTTTCACAGAAAGAACAAACCCACATGTAGCAGGAAAAGTCTTTAATAATTTCCACTAATGTTTAAAATGCATAATTTTTACAGGTCTTAAGAAACTGATTAAGTTTCAACTTTAAAGTCACATTAGTTTATGTTAATTGCTTCAAATCTAAATAATCAGATGCCCTTCCACTGGATATAATAATTAAACAAAGTCCTATTTTATTTTATGGCATTATATTCTTCCTGTCTTCAAATATAAGTTTGATATTCAAAGACATCAGCTGAGCCCCACGGGGTAAGCAGGATTTGCCCCCAGCTGTTTTGGGGCAAATATGCCACTTGTACATGTCAAGGAAAAACTTTTGTAGCTTGAAAGTTGAGATCACAGACTCTTAGTTCACCGGTCTTCTTTAAAAGCACATTTTTAAATCAGAACAGCAAAAACAAAGAAGATTAAAACAAATCAATAATAAAAAAAAGTCAGCCGTGGATGCTGTTAAATTAACCTAAAATGGGTTCACAAGATCCTGTTCTACCCAGGGACTCGTGGAACCTTGCTCCGGCTCTGCATTTGCCATCAACCACCCGCCATGTACCACAGGATTACAAATGTTATTTGCAAACTGTTAAACTTGCTCATTTTGTTCCTTGTGCATGTTTAGGTAGCTAGTGAGTCAACAATGTCAACATATTTTTGAAAACTGTTCATTAATTTCGTTAGTTGTATTTTGCAAACCCAAGAATAGACATAAGCAGCAGCAAAACTAACCATGACTTGTGACCATTAAACTATCAAACTTAAAACCTCCTTTTAATACAGTATCAATACTTATGAATCTTACATAAATTAAATTTACATTTAAAACAATTTGAAATTCAAATGTAATTTTTCAAAATCTGGGTTATTTAAAATCCAGAGCTTTTAAGAAATTATAATGTTCGCAAAATCTTGAATTCCAAATAAGGTTTAGAAAATGCTTAAGCTTCCTTTAATGGCAGCTCAATGTTGATAAAATTAACTAAAATCTCCTCCCCAAACAAACAAGATACTTCTGGTAGAAAACATAAGATCTCTTGGGGGGCCCCCTTCTGGTCTGGGGGACCTAAGCAGCCGTTTCTTTCGCTTGTGCCTTGAACCAGCTGTGCTTGAATAAATGACTGAGCGAAAAATAAACTATTTTATCAAACATTGCAATTCCATGCTCTGATATAACCCAATAATAAACAGGGTTTTTTTTTGGTTAACCTGTTATTCTCCAACAGTCTAACAGGTGAGAGTGCTGAGTGCTATCCTCTCCAACCAAAACGGCCATCTGCAGCAGACCTGCCTGAGTGATGCCACATGGCTGCGACACATCACAGTTTAAATGGCCTCATCATTTCAGCAAATCCAGCCAGTTTCCCCCTCACTCTCTTTCTCTCTCTCTCTCTCTTTTTGTCAAGTGACAGGACAGCTGATGGCAGAGAAGCTCCGCTACCTTTCAAGTTTCAACCAGGGGGCGGCACATGCGCCCGCCCAAGCAAGGGGGGGGAGAGAAAAAAAAAAAAAAAAAAAAAAAAAAGAGTCTGTCAGCAATGATGTCAAAAGCTTCAATTTTTACAGAGCAATTAGGGGTTTCATCACAGCGGAGTGATGTCAGAATTCATTATGGCTCAGCAATGGCTAATTGCTTCAAGGTTAAAGTAACAGATCTGACGGCATTGTATTTTAAGTGACAGGCTCAGATTCTGGTTGCCGTATCGCAGAGCACAGCTCTGACGTGGAGGGAGTGTGTTCAGGAGGATGTGGTTGGAATTGCTCCACATTAGGAGGGATGCTGGTGAGAATAGAGCAGTGGTTTTCAGAAATGAAGGAAGAAAAAAAAAAACAGAGAGGCACCGATGTTTGGATCCATGTCTGTGTGGAGAATCAAAGGCCAATGTAGTGGAAACTCTTTGAGTTGTCTGTCTAGTCAATATAGAAAATAAGAGAGGATAGAAAATCAATTTTTATTCAGATTTTGCACCTGTCTCAGGTTCCCATCAAAAGTTTTCCTTTTTAGATGTCTTATATAAATTAAGAGTTATCTCGTTTTGAGCCATGTTATACCTTCCACACTGTTATCCTTAAAATCCTTGATAAACTTTGGATTCTTTCCTTGTTCAAACATTTTGCATCAGAAAAGATTGAATGGTTTACTGTGCAGTATTTCAAGAAAAGAAGACAAATATGAGAGAAAACATGTCAAGAATGTCATGTTTAACCCAGTCTGGACATGTTTAGAGATCATTGACCTGAGGGAACCGTATCCAGGTTTCAGCTGTCCAGCTGTCTGTCTAGAGGTCAAGCTAAAGAATTTGCACTTAGTTCATCTTTTTCATTAAAACATTTACTTTTTGCTCCAGCACTGGCAGTAGAAGAACTTCCCAGCATGTTACTATCACCACCATGCTTAATAGTTGGCACAGTACTGATGTTTAAAAGTCTCTCCTTGGTCCCTACAAACATTCTTGGTCTTTGTGGCCTGATTGTTAAATCTTTGTCTCACCTCACAGTAAAATGTTTCAACCAAATGGATTGGGCTTGTCCATGTGGACAGCTGACTTTTCTGTTTTCAGAAACTGCTCGCCTTGTGGGAACCTAGATCTTATTCTCTGCAGACAGTGACCCCAGGGTTCCAGCAGGTTCTACTTCCTGGAAAGTGTGACCCTTCAAGGTTCCTGGATTCTTTCTTTCTTTTTCAAGATTTTTTGGGATTAGTGCCCTTTACAGAAAATCTGGAAAGAGGGTGTAAAGAGAGGAGAAAGACATGCAGGACATGGCTTGAGAGCGAATACCGAACCCAGGACATATGCTCCTGTGTCTCTGGTGCGTTTTATCTACCAAATGAAAATCTCAGTGACCGATTCCTGGTTTATTTCTGAACGTTACAGATCTACAGTCTTCCTTATCTCTCCTCTTTGAGCAAAGGAAAATTAATGGCACTCCTGCAGTAGCTGCATTGTAAACACCAGCCAACGTCTTTGTGCCAAGGTATTTCAGTTTCACAAGCTGCAATTTTCTTTTGAACATGTCAGAAATGCTCTACAAAAGAAATCTGTCAATTGGCAGATTTTAGGTTAATGGGTTTTTCTTGATATTTCTTCTGTGTGTGTTCATGGTTTTTTTGTCATGTGTGTCTCTGTTTACCTGTGATGTACCTCTGACCTGTACAGGGTGTATCCCGCCTCTCACCCAATGACTCCTAGAGTCAGGGACCAGGCCCCCCATGAGACTGAAAGGATACGCATGTAGAGACAATGGACAGATGGATAACTTGAGAGTTACAATCCACAGAAAAATCCACAAATAGGTGAAGCTACGAAAACTGGTCTGTGAACCGGTGGAGGTCTGCTGGGGTACACATGCAGGCCAGTGAACTGGATGTAAAAGATTCAGTCTGCAAGCAGCTATTAGATCTAGGAAAGGCAATAGAGAGTGACGCTGGAGGTGTTTTGATTGGAGCAACAGTGCTATTATCCAGTTAAAACAAGGAGTGAACCTAAGACATAGCATTACATTGACAAAAACAGCTGGTATGGGTCGCCTTGTGAAGTGGGCTGAGTGAATATGTTGCGTGGCCTACTGAGCAACGGCATGAAACAACCACCAAGCCCCAAGCAAAACCAAAATACACGCCAGTCAAATTCTGTCAGGTACTGTATGATGCTTCTGGAACTGTTCCACTCAAGACCTTAACAGTGAGGTGTGGCACTCCTTCTAGGCCTTCCATCTGTTTGTGAACATTTTTATTCATCACTTTGTTCAGTGAACGTTAACAGGAAGGTGTTAATTTACTTGCTTGCAACTTCAGCAATGAAATCATCCTCTGATACTCATTCGATCTGCCCATTTGGTGACTTCAGCCTTATCCTGGGTGACGCAGTGCTCTCCCCTATAGGGTTGGTGACTGATAATAAAAACTGTAATAAAAACCATCAGAAACACAACATTTTCTGATGGTTTGCAGCGTGACCCTTGACTGGTGAATGAAAGTTTTAGGGGAGTGATCTTACAAGAGTCCTGCAACTTTTAGGTGTGTGACATGTCTTACACACTTGAATTAAACAGTCAAACTGCCTCACTACCATGCAGTCCAGCTCGATAGAGCTCTACTAATGAGCAGAGCTCTTTACTTCAGGTGTGCTGAAGCAGAGAGACATCTAGAAGTTGCAGAAGACCAGTCCTTGAGGAGTTTGAGACTTGGGGTCTGGCAGCAGTAAGGAAAGAAGGGAAATGGCTCTAACTTCCATCTCAACGTTGTATTTGAACTTCATCACAAGTCACAAACTCAGTTTATCAGAGAAATGAACTATGGAGCAGAGAGCCACTGAAGTAATTTCTTTTTAAATGAGCAATTGTTTATCCTCAGCTGCCCCCCCCCCCCACACACACACCTCCCCTTCCTCTTAAAGTGGAATACCTGATCCTTTGAACTGATTGTTTGTTTAACCGCTGCTGGGATTCGAGCATCCCTGAGGTCTGAGTAGTGTTGATCTAAGGTTGGATTTGAAATAGCCTAATGAGGAACTCTTTGGATAATTAGCTGGAATGCTGGTGGATAATTTGCGTTCTTCTGCACCTCGTACGAGCAAGATGGCGGGGAGGAGGGGTGGATGATGAAAGAATAGAGAGAACAGGGTTAATGAAAATTAGCATGTCAAGTTGGTTCTTACCTTTTTCCTTCTTTCTCTTTTGTTCTTAAGCTACTTCATAGATGATGTAACAGGACAATTAGTGGTGCAGTGCTTTTGAGGAGGACGGTCGCCGCCCTTGCAACATCATCAGCCAATACTGCAGTAATTAAGAGGATGGAAGGTGTCTGGAAGTGAGGTCCAGCAGGGAATGAGGAGGTGGCAGAGAGCCTATTGGGAGAAAAAGTCTTCCTACCCCCTCTGAGCTCCCTCTCTGCCCCCTTCCCACTTCTGGGCTCACTTGGCAGTCAGTGGGAGACCACAAACGGGAGCTGTGACCAGTTCAGACAATCATACAAGTTTGGACTGGTCCAGATGAGCCACCAGTTAATTTCTTGTCTGATGGTTTTCACAGACGTTTGGCCCACAGTGAGCATGCGTACATCAGACACAAAGGAAAAGATTCATGCCGAGAAGTCCCAGGAGGACATGGCAATGCTTTATGAAAGCATAAATAAGTTATTTATCCCGTTTAATTTGAGTATTTTAAAGGTTAACAGTAGCTGCGCTTCCATTGCAAATATGTACAAATCTCTTGTGTATATTCTGCTAATATTGAAAAAACACAATTTTGCAACTGGGACATTTCCATGAAATAAGAAATGAAATTAAAATCTGGTTGACATGATAAGTCATTAAAAATCATGGCAGTGTCGGATGTAAACAGTTACATGAGATATATTCATAATTCAACTATGAATTCATCTATCAGTCAATCAGAGGAGACATTGGTGTCTTATTTAAGTGTTCAAGCAACAAGACCCACTACAAGGAAGTGAAATTGTCATAGGAGATTTTACAGAAGAGATATGGATTCAACACGTTCGAATGGGATGCTGAACATTGTCCGAAAAAAAAAAAAAAAACAAAACAAAACCATTATCCTCCAACTACTTCTTCCTTTTTGTCGTTTTCTGCAGTAGTAACATCCGGCTGTTGATCACGTGATGTCTGTGATGTGAAAAAAGCGGTTTTGCGAAATTTATCTATTTCAACATGGCCGAAAAACCACCTCATCTTAGTGCAAAAATTTTTTATAGACAAACTGGAGTTTTTTTCGAAATTGATACATTTCCATTAACCAAATTTAATTTCAATTTGTGCAATTATATGGTTAATGGAAAGGCAGCTGGTGTGTGGCAGCAGAAAGAAGGTAGCACTCCAGTCTGATTGAGATTCTCCGGGTGTCTGATGGCAGTTTAATGCAGCACACAAAGAAATGGGCCCGGAGCCGGATCCAGTTCCAGTGTTCAGTAAATTGAGTGTGATGCCTTTAACCTCATTTCCATCGCAGTGTTTGTTTTTGTTTGGAATCGCAGGAATGAAGCGACAACGAGTGCTTGCTTGAGGTTGTGTTGTGGCACAGTTAATTACATCTGAAATCAGGGCCGTCTCCCAATCAGCCTGGTGAAGAGAGGCGGTGAGAGTGGCACAGGGTTCAAGGAGAAGGACTCACAGCAGCACCTGAGATGTGCCTGCAGTGGCCTGCCGAGGGCCTGCCTGTGTTTGGGGGTCTGTGCCAAACACCGTCTGGCTTGCTCAGTGCATTCCATCTGCAGTGGAAGTTGTTAAATTCAGCTGGGTTTCTACATATTTCCCAACCATCATCTCCTGCAGAACCTTTTTACTCATGTAAGTACGTTTCTAACGTCCTATAACTTTGTCTTCTTCTTCACTCCATTCGCTGTCTGAATGTGAGCCACGCTGCCCTCATGCCTGCTGGTTGCTATGCTCCATTTGCTGCATTTGGATATGAATCTGCAAGTTCCCAGATGACAAAATATGCATGAAATCAACACAGAACATAAAGAGACGGCTCCATTTGTATGTGTCTGTGTGTCTAACAATAAAGCATAGAATTGAAACCTGATGTTTACATACAGGATACAAAACAAATTCTATAAAATATTCTTGTTAAGTTTTCTGGCATTTAGCAATTAATTTTGGTGATTACAACTGAGCTAAATCAATTGAAGTTTTGTCTGACTTAATATCAGACAGTGAGGATGTGAATGTGTGAATCTGTGTGAATGTGCGTTTTTATTCTGTGTATATAAATATATGGTTGCAACTGTAAATTGGCCCCCAGGGGCCTTAAAAAACTACCTTTACTTTAAGTTCCTTCTTATATGTCAACCACAACTTTCAGTATGTGTAATTGTGATAGACCAAGACAAAGTCATTTTTTTATGTAGATGAAAGATGATTCAGTTTTAAAAATAATGAAAAGTACGGTGAACGTTTTATATTCAACTTCCAATCTTTCAGGGATAAATCTCTACCAGCATGGCACATCAGCCTGAATGGAGAACATTCATCTTTCTATCAATTATATTAGTTTTCCTATTCCATGGGGGATGCCTTCCCCCATGCTGTGGGGAAACCATCACCACAGCATGTTGCTGCCATTTCACATGTAGGCAGAAATGCTAACTGTTGGTTTCATTTGACGTTAATTTATTCACTCATGATCTCTAACCAACTTTTGAGAACGCATAAATTTATTCTGAGATCAAATGGAGCTCAACATTTTACAAAGTATTTTGGCCTAGTTTATAGTCCAAATATCTAAGTACAATTGAAATGAGACAAAACTAACGGGTAACTTTTCAGCAAGATATACAAGGTTGTCTTAAGTAAATAATTCTTGAAAATAGATTAAAAAGTACCAGTTGCATCGGCAGATTATTCCACTTATAGCAAAACATTTTTTCCAGTTACAAGTGACAAAAAAAATTGCCAGTGAAGCGACTATTAGGAAAAGTTCAGTGAGTATGGGAGCCTTTGCAACAGTAGTGCCACCATACAAATTGCTACACATGTGCACACTCAGTTAAGAATGCTAAAAGCGCTGCAAAATGAATAAAGGGGGATCAGATCAGAAAGCGCATCAGGACGGCGCGTGAAACAATATCTGTGTTTTCCACAGGCAGCTGGATTTAAACAGCGCTTTTCCAGGGACAAAACTGGCCTGCTTTCTCTGCATTAACTAAGGGTGCAGGCTTTTTAGAAGGTTATTTTCCCTGTAGCCACACAAAGCAGCTACCCCCCTAGTTGAAGCGATTTGCTGTTCACAATGCCCCAGCTTAACCAGCTAGGTCAGGTCAAGTTGACTTAAACAATAGAGACTTTAGTGCCTCACCCAAAAGCACAAAGTGTCGCCGAAACAAAGCCGCTCGCTGCAAGTGGAGCAAACATTTCATAAAGTCGTGGCCTCAGTCTATAAATGTCCCGTCTAATCTTTTAATTCTCATCAAGCAGCGCTTTCATCCATTCTACTGCTTAAAAAAAAGGAATCAATATTTTGGAAAATGCTGAACTAAATGGTTTTCTACTGGCTTGGTCATTTTAACGCCGTTTTCTTACAGATGCAGTAAAAAGCTGCTCAAATGAGCTCGTATTTTGGGTTATTAGTGATAATATTGAACAGTTTGTTCCAGAGTGGAATTACTATTCACCACAGAACTGCAATTAAGAAAAACAGAAAACATTGGATGCCCAATTTTCAATTTCTTGTGGATTTTCTTCAACTAAAATTTGGTTAAATGTCCCTCAGTGAGCAGCATCTGGACCTCTGTAATCATCAAAAAGCCTCTAGCATTGTCCTGGCTGGATATTCTCTGGAAGAACTGTTGAATTCAGTTTATTTATTAAAATTTTAATAAAAGCCCAACCAAGGACTGGCTCTGAAAATTAGCTCGTGGCTTTGTTTTTATTGTTTACTGTGACGTCCTTGATTAAATAAATAGATTGAATTGAAATAGGTTTTCTGGCACAGAAATTACTTTTAAGCATTGTCCATAAAATGTCAGTTGGGTTTAGCCTGGAGTTTTGTTGAGACCATCCAGAAGGTTTTTGTTGTCATTCCAAAACTATTTATGATGAATGTTAGTGATGTTTGTTCTGGGTTTCCACACTTCCCAACAGATGCAAATCAGGTTATCTTTGTCTAATGCCATTAATATGATCATTTGAAACATCCGTCCATTATTTTCAGGTAAATTATAGAAACCTCTGCTTACTGCTTACTTGCTAAATACAACTCTCCCTTAAAAGTTTACTTTTTGGATTACAGGAAACAGGAGTACCCAGAGAGAACCGACACATGCATGAGAAGAACATGTAGACTCCATCAGAAAGATCCCAGGCTGGGATGTGAACCCAGGACTTTCTTGCTTAAAGGACAACTGGTGCAGTTGCTGTCAACTGCACCAGTATTTAACACTTTTTAGGTGAGGAAAAAAGATGTTAACAGAGGAAATCTGAAACAATTTAAATTGCTCAAAACTACCTCATAACCCCCTTCAAAAAAGTTTAAAATACTACCTTTATTTTTATCATGAATAAACTGAACTCAGTCTTCCCTAACCAGCAAAATGTATAGGTGTGGGATGGACGGTCTTACAATGTTTTGAGACAAAGAAACGCATAAAATTTTAGAACATGGAGGAATTTTTTCCCATAAAAGGAAAAAGTCTGTTTTTGGAGCGAGTACATTCTTTTTTATGATTAATATTAAGGTACTATCGACCTAAAACAAGTTCTTATATCATGCTGAAATTGTACTTGTGAGTTAGCTTTGTCTTATTTTAAATGTACTAAAACATTTGCACAAGAAACTAGACAAGACAAAAAACTTGGAAAGGTTTCGTGTTTTTGCAGTGTAGCCACTTCTCAAGGAAAAACTGGGTTACAAATTTACACCATATCTTTGTCTTCTTTAATTTTTTGAAAACTTGATTTTGTTATTTTGTTAGGCAGCATGGTACTGACTGTTACTGACCTCCTGCCCCCACCCCTTTTTGACGCCCCTGGCTGACTCTCTTGGGCCGAATGATCATCCTATTCCAACGTTCAGTGAAGAAGCCTGTGACTTTTATCATAAATATTGTAATACCACAGCGGTCACCTGCTCAATTACAATAAATGGGTAGAGGCCCAATTATAGCCGGACATGTGTGTAATAACAGGGAGATAATTGCAGTGTTTGCTGTATCCGCTTTAAGAGCCACCAGCGATGTCTTCAGTCAGCTGCTGCTCGGAAAACCCGTTTCAGCCGTCTCGTTCTAGCTGCCACACAGCACAGGAAGCCTCTGGTTACAGTGGGTTGTGAACTGTAATATCAGGTACGGTGTATGTGGAATATTAACTAACAAACAGCTAAGTGTCGCCGCCATATGCCTGTATGTTGCCATTCAAAGAATCCGTCAGCCCGAGTCTGTGTACGTCCTTCACGCATCACGGACGCGCGCGCACGTCAACACCTTGGGGAATACAAAAGGTCTTCCAGCAGCTACTACACACACATACACGCACACACACACAGAGACTGCGCTATAGCAGGAGATGAACATCTGATTTGTCACATTTGAAACGCTAATGTTTAAACCAAAAGGAAGAGCACACAGTAATGTGTTCATTCATCTGCATAAACACCACCTGTCCCGGCGCAGACAACTCCTCAAGCAGCGAAAGTTTAGCAGCAGCCGGCGCGGCGAGCCAATCAGTGCGGGCCCAGCTGTGGTTTCACAAACCCGTAGCGTTTTCAAGTGTCAGAAAGCGCTCTGAGTACCGTCGGTGGTGCTGGAGAGAGAATACTTTCATTTCATGTCAACCGCCAGCGAGACGAATAGGCGACACGATAACAACAAGAAAACAGGGCGAGCCATCACGATTGACATCCAAAGGTAATTTATGCTGGCCCTTTATTTACTCACGCGGCTTCCATATACGCAGCGAGAGTTGTTCTTGAAGGCTAATTTGGAGCATCTTTGGCATATTGCAGGCCTCTCTCTCCTTAAGAATTCCCATCATTTGTCTGAGGCAGGAGCAACGCGTTATCAAAATCCAGAACAGCATTGATCACCTCGCCTCTTTTTTCTTCTTTTTTTTTATTATCAACCCAGCAACAGCTCCTTAGTTTCAGAGCTTTTGTTTGTTTGTTTTTTCTTTTCTCCAACAGTGACAGTTACCGTCTTGACTCCTTTCCACGAGCGTAGTGTGGCATGTTCCTCAAATGGTGTTTGTAATGAGAAGGGAAGCTTGGCTGCCATGACACCTCTTGAGCTGCTTGAGAGGGACGAATGCTTGTAGTTAGTTTTGATGGCTAAGGGGAGAATGATATCTGGTGGTGTTATTTAAAAAAATTACCAAACATTCAAAGGGCAGTCTTGATAACATTCAGGATTTTTTAAAGGCTTTTTCACCAAGTAGAAGTCACTTGTTTCTTTTGACCACAACTTTTGTTTTTTGCTTGCTTGCTAAATACAACTCAAGTATTTGTTGCTTTTAAAAGATGCACCAGAAAATCCTTTATCACAGTTCAGGTAATGGTCACTTCTTTCATGTAGCCCACTTTCCACAAGTGTCGCATGTTCCTCAAATGGTGTTTGTAATGAGAAGGAAAGCTCACCCATCATGACACCTCTTGACACAATAGTTTGTGGACTATCTTTAACAGAGAATAATCAATGCAAAGATGCAAAGAGTCTTTTTGGTGTTCGATTGTGCATTCGGACCCCAAACAAACCGGACTTCCCAGGTGATTAGATTAGAGTTCGATTAAAGTGGACTAATCAGGGCTGATGTGAATGCATCCTTAGATCCCACTTTGTCTTTCTGTCACCTTGCTTTATGGTTGACTAAATGTCACCTTCAACAAGTCGTGCTCTCCTTTGTCCTCGACAAACAGAGGGATTGGACCAATGTCTTGCGATATTAGACCAAGACATCCAACATGTTGAATATACCCGATATTTGATCACAGTGGGTCCCAACATCCTTCTGAATGGACCGGGCCACTCTTAGCACATCATATGCGGCAGGAAGATCTCTTAAGCCATCCTGATAATCTGGATGTCTTTAAGGTTGTCGAAAAGGGGAAATTGGGACAAAAAATCTGCATAAAAGAATTGCCTTGTGAATTAGATGTCAAGGCATAAGATAACAATAACATCAGCCATTGACATTATTTTAAGAAATTACCAAAGAGCTGTGTAGTCTTGATTACATTCACGATTTTTTTTTAAGGCCTTCGGAATTCACCAAATAGAAGTCATCTGTTCCTTTTGACTGCAACATTTTTTCTGCTTATTTGTTAAATGCAATTCAATTATTTGTTGCTTTTAAAAGATGCACTGAGAAATCTTTCATCGCAGTTTAGGTAATGGTCACTTCTTTCAAGTAGCCCACTTTCGGGAGAAGCTTTTAGAGGTCCAATTGTGGGTAAGTCTACTGTCACCGAAATCATAGGATGGATCCGCGGGGGGAAGAAAGGCCCAATTAGAGATCATTTGGCAAAGAAGCTTTCGATTGCTTTCACTCTGGTATTATTTGCTCTTTTGTTGACCTCTGCTGAGAGCAAAGGCGGATTCTCTGACGGCCAGAAGAGGGGCCGCCGCCGCCGCCACGCTGTTCTTTCATCTGGCATTGTGAGAGCACAAGTGCCTGCGTCCGCCGACCACTTTAATCAACTTAATGCAACTGATACAGCCTGTTGTTACGAGACTCCTGCACAATTCAAAGAGGCCCACAGATGGGTAACACCACTGCGGAGGCTTTTTTGCCCCGAACCTCTGCTGCCAACAAGTGCTATGGGGGTTAGAGACAGAGGAACAAGGAAGATGGGGGTCATGGGACAGGCAGACATCACTCAGACAAGCTGTCTGCTCGTGCCATGCTGGTTCCTCTCAACAATCTCTCCATATCCACATCTTTACAAGGGCTACACAAGCACATCTGATATGAAATGTGGGTGATGGACCTTTGTTTAGTTCAAAGGTTTATACCTCTTTATTCCTAAGTCCCTTTGTGAATCCTCACTCTCTGAAATATGTATAACTGTCCTTTTTATTCCAGTCATCTGAGGGAGAAATCAAAGCCCGAAGTTTCTGAGAGAAGCAGTTTGAAATGTCCATATGGTGTCAGCTTTTCCTAACCTGCTACCTTCTGCCGAACCCTTCTGCGACCTTCGGAAAACCGTCCGTTTTTTTTTTTTTCCTGCCCCTTCACAACTCAAACCAAATGAATACAGAACTCAAAGGATAGGATCTGTCCAGTTTACTTTCATTGCATTGAAAATAGTCACAGCATATGGTGGGTTGTTAAGGTGTTCTGACCCTCTGAGCCTTTTGTCTCATTACAAACATGATTTTATATCATAGAGCAACACAGAGTGGTGTACACTTAAAAAGAGGATAGAAAGGTTAACATTGCTTTCAAAATGCAAAAAAATATGAATTCAGACTGAACATTGTTTATTTTTCTTTGCCTCAGGTTTTCAATTGGACTTAGCAGTTTTAACCGTTTGCGCGTACAATACTTTGTAGAAGTCTGGTGGACCTGCTGACTTTAAAGGTTGGATTTTCAATGTTCTAACCCCCTACAAAAATAAGTACAAATCTAGTTATTTAATTTAACTGCAAAACAAATACATGTTATATCACAATTATATTAATGGTTGGACTCCATTTAACATTTTTAATGGAGCTAATGACAGGGTTTGTAATTAATCACAGGTAATTGCATTTTCATCAAACTACAACAAAAAGTGGTACAAGTTCAATTCAAACGCCAAGATATTCATTGTTCTATAGCACGTCCCCAAGCATTTGCATTTTGGATGTCTCTACTGTTGCTACATGGTTAGCACTTAGACGCTATTTTAGGCTTTAATAGCTTTGCTGATAGGCTAATTCCTTTTAGCACCATTTGAACGCAAAGCTTGTATTTTGTACCATCCAATAAGCTCGTTCTTTAGAAGCAAAAATTAACCCCCAGTGGGCTAAGAGAAGCGGCGTAGTCGTCAAACGCTATTGTTTGTAGCTTGTTTCATATTTACAGATGTATCAGAAACGCGTGACTATTAAGGTTCCGTCCAGAACTTTTGTTTTTGAAGGAAAAAAGTGAAGGTGAGTATGTTGTAGGGTGTGTATATGTGATATCTATGTGTGATATAATATGTGATATATATGATATGTTGGTGCATTGCATAATAGTATGCAAATATCTATTTGTTTTATTTTATTTTATTTTTTTCCTTTTTGTAAATATTCTGTTGGACGCCAGTCAGAACAGTTGTATGCAGCTAAGGGGGGTCTAAATAAACAAATAACTCACCCATGATACATGGAGGTGGCAGCATCATGTTGTGGGGGTGTGTCTCTAAGGAGAGAAGACAATAAGAGTTGATGGGATTAAGAAAGGAGCAAAAAACTAAAAAAAGAAAAAACTGGAGTCTGTAAAAGACTGTGGTGCTCAACATACAGGCAGACCTGCATTGAAAAGATTTAAATCCAAGATATGATATTGTACATTCACATGTTAGGATGCCTGGCTGTCTAAACCAGCCGTATATCCATTAGATCATTTGTGCTAAGCCTGCAAATTGTTGTTCACAGGCTCCTTCCATTGAGTCCGACTGAGCTTGGAGCGATTCTGCAAAGAATAGCTACAGATTTCTGCCTCCATCTGTCCAAAGGTGGTAGATACATATCAAGATGCTCCTGCTGCTGGAAGTGAGTACAAATGCATGTCACAATTTTTTTTAGATTTATAAAAAAAACAACTAAAAACCATGTAATGTTTTTAATTCCTTCTGCATCACAATTATGTGCCCCTTTGTGTTGGTCTCTCACCTACAATTCCAATGAAACGCGTAGGAGTTTCTGGTTGCAGATCCATACTGACATATTTTCAAGGGGTGTGAATACTTAAGCATAATTTTCCCCCTTATATTAACTGTGGACTCAGAAAACGAGCAAATGTTTTCTTTTATCATTCCCAGACAAAATGTTTAAAATTCAAGAAGCGTACCCAGTTTTTTTTTTAACCGTGCCTGTATATCTACACCTCCACACTCTCCTCAGTTGGCTCACACAGAGTTTAGAGTAATTCTGGACAAATGTTTGCTTCAGTCAATCAATACATTCTCACCTGAGCAGGAGACTGTGACTGGAGGTGGTAATTTGGAGCCTAACAGCAGTTTTACCTGCACATCATAACACCGACAGCCATCTTTATTTTAAAAAACATTGTTTTCCTTCACTTTGACTCGCTGTGCCTTTGTGAATTTTTGGAAAGCGCAGATGTTGAAGGGGTACGGGGAGGTGGGGGGGTGTAGCTGTATGAAGGATTCTCAAGTGCCCACCTCTGCTCAGAGATAACACTTAACAAAAATCACTGATGTTTTAACACAACTTTGTAATCAGAGAGCACGTGGCGGCCAATTTGCGGGAAAACGATGGCGGGATCTCAGATCCATCTCGTTAACATCCGCGCTCATTTTCTGCCATGCGAAGGACATTTAATTGAGTGTTGCAGAAGCCCCACAAAAGGACAGAGAGAGAGGGAGACACACACAGGCCTCCGAGGCATGACATTGTTTTTGACTTGGCAAAGTGCTGAGCTCAACAGCAGACCACTAACAAGGAGACAATCGGCCCTGAAGGAAGGATGCATACAAAGAATGGCAGGAGGACTCTTCTTTTAAAGCGGAACCCCAACGCTCGGTCAAAACAAGGGTCCACGCAGCGGTGCGGAGATCCTCTTCGTACTCCGTCTCCTGTGCTTCGTTTTATATTTGCACTGCGTTTCAGCGTCGACATTAAGATTTATCTTAGATATAAATAATTTAGCTTTTGCTTGGAGATCGTTTTCAAAAGAACGCCGTCAGAAGAGAAAAGGGGAGAAAAAAAAAAAAAAAAAAAAAACTCCATATCAACTCACTTTTATCCAACATTGAGAACAAACCAATCTGAGGCATTGATGTTATTTCTGTGCTTTGTTGTTTGAATTGAAGCGATGATCCCCGAGACACAGCAGAGGTTTTGTTTTTATCTTTGGATTAAGGAAGCATGGACGGCTTTCAGATTGGAGAACGCTCTCACTGGGGTCAAATAACAGATTAATAGGTCTGGTAATGAGCTCCCTGGAGTGTCCAAGTCTCTCCGACTCCCCCAGCCTCCATTATGTCCTTTTTTTATGATGGATGACGGCAAACATCATTCACACATCTCCAAGAAAAATGACTTGGATGCCATTTGTGTGAAGGAGAAACATCAGCTCTGGTGATATATAGTTTTGGTGTGATGTTCTCTTTTGTATCTTTGTCATCCGTGCTTGAACTGTCACTGCTGTCTCCTTTTGTTTGGTCTCCTCGCTGTAACGGCACTGTTAACATGCCGCTCTGGGTTTCTTGAAGGAACTTAAAAGAACGCTGGATGTTAAATCTGGTGATTTTTGTCAGTTCTGATGCAATCACCATCCTCGTATTCAGACCACACCTATGAATGACAAGCCACCTTTTGCAGGGAAAAAAAAGGAGTTAAGGGTTTTGGGTAATTGAAAATATAGAAATGGATTCTTTTAATGCTTCCAAGATGGATATTCTGTGCCGAGATACAGATTTTAGTCCTACTACACAAAATATCTATTCTAACTTTCTTGTTGTGATTAGTTATTAATTAGTCATAATAGAAGTAGGATGACAATAACAGTAGCTACCTTAAAGGATGTTTTACCACCTGATAGTCTGGGACTTGGCTCGATGGGGTCCAAAATTGCAACATTTTCCATTTGCTTTCACACTGCACTATGCCAAACACTTTGAAGAATCTGTTTACCCCCTTACCTGAAGACAAAAACCTCAGAAGAAAACACTCAATGCAACTTCCTTCTTCAACTTCCTTCTTCATGAAATGTGAACAAAAATGGAGTGGCATCAGATTTTAGTGGTTATAGGATTTAACATTTGTTTTTGTTAAAAGACTACACGCCATTTCGCTTTCTACCGCTAGACATGCAATTTTTTTGGTTGTATTTACCCAGAATTCCCTCAGCTATAGTGTGCTTCCTGCTTTTGAAGCGGTCTGTGGTCCACTTGGCTTTCAAACTGCACCAGAGTTCACTTTAATTGAACTGAAACTTGTTTTTGTGCGGACCAGCGTTCACCTTTTGGTCCGCACTAGAGTCCCATTATGCATTCACACCTCCCCAAACAAACCAGACCTTCCACGCAAATGAACTAGAGTTGGATCAAAGTGGACCCAACAGGGCTGGTGGGAATGGATCCCAAGTCTTTTTAACTCAGTAACAGGATCTATAGATGTTGGGTATACCCAGAAGACTGTTGCATTGGATTCAGTGAGCTGAAAAAATAGAAATGTTAACTTCCTAACCAGCTGGTCACTGATCAAACTGAACCTGAATTGATTCCAGTAAAGGTCCAATTTCCAATGCATCTTTTGAAGTTTGATTTTATTCTTGTTTGAACAAAATAGGTCAAAGGAAAAAAAAACACCTAAGGGTCAGGAATTTGATGTATTCAAAAAGTATCGGTATCTGCAATACTATCACGGTATTTACTTGGTATCATATTGATATCAAAATATGCAATATCATATTTTGATATGATAAAAGCCAGAAATGCTTTTATCATATCAAAAAAGCACTTTTCATATGATAAAAAAATGCTCTTTTTTTAATCAATAATTTAATAGAGTATAAAGATGAATGCAAGTTAAATCCAAATTGGGTGAAAACGGTAAGATCTCCACAGAAATTAACTATAAATGACAACATGACACCATTATGACTCTGTCAGACATTTCAGGATATAAAGATGTTCACATGTAAGTCATATTGGCAGAAATTTTTTTTTTCTTTTTTTGTTCATTGGTGTAGCAACTATACTTACACCCTTGTATCCCATAAACCAGATTGTAGCTACAAACTGAAAGATAAATACACGGGTCTAAAATTCAAAGCCATAGTTTTACGCTAATGCTATGCTGAGACTTCAGTCTGCCTGCTCTCGTCGTGCCATCTTTGATGAGCAGCAGGGAATGTTTAAAATCCTTAACGGTGTCAGCCTTGTCATCCAGAGGCTGATTAAGAAGTGTCAGGAGCGGAGCATAATCAGCTGCCAGAGCGGCTCCCCTGGTCAGATATCTCTGTCCACCGTCATTAACTGACCTTACACGCAAAGAGAATCGCCAAAGAAGGAGGACAGATAGAACAGCAGTCGCGGGAGACAGATTTCAGAAGGTGATTACTTTATGCTACGCCATGGAGCGATGCTAATGACCTCTGTGCTCTTGCATTAATGGCCTTTGCTGTCACATTAAAATGTGGCAGAGGTGTATGACGAGGTCTTCACCTCTCTGAGACAGTTTAATCAGAGAATGCTCTACTAATACTTGGAATGAGGTTGGTGTTTGCAATGTGCAAGGGATGAATAGTTGGGAGGGAGATGGATAAAAAAAAATCACCTAAAGAATAAATTTATGCCATATTCTGTATGTGTGTTACAAGAGAGAGAGATTAGGTTAAAGCCAAGATAAAGATATGCAATAAGTTTGGAGTGTCAACAAGATTCAGAGACTTTTACACAGGAATAATTTGTTTGAGAAGCTTTGTTGGGTTTTAGCATTCATAATGGGAAAGAATCAGCGCTGCTGAAAGTCACGACTGATATTCATATAGCCTTAGATAATAATCTTTTACAGATGATGTTGCAGGGGATTATCACCAGGCATACTAAAGGCATCATTTTCTGCCAGATTCCATTTTGCTTATGTTATTGATGACTTATCTTCTGATATTTACAGCGTTCTACCAGGTTCAAACCTTGGAGCAGCACTGTTTATTAGGAATTTTGCGGTCCAATCCCAGGTATCTCGTCTTCTGGATCCGATTGTGGTATTTTACATTCACAGGTAGCGGGAATCTTTTCTCTCTAACCTTCAGAAAATATGTCCACAGACAGGCAAATAAATGTGAAATATTGTCTCCTCATTACCCCTCCTGCTAATGCTAAAGCTAAAACCTCTGCTAATGATAAAACGATCACGCCATTCAGTCATTGTGATAGTTAACACAGCATTAAAAATGATTTCTAATTCAGAAAATGATTTTTACCATATACAAATTGTTTCATTGTCTCTTCTGCTTTAATTTGTCATCTGCTTGTTTGAACTCCTTGAACCTATTCTTTAGCTTTCAGAGCTAATTTGGCCTCATTTGACCTTCTTAAGGCAAATGTTTTGGTTCTTAAACTCACACATTCACACTGAACTGTGATGTCACTACATTGTTTGGTCGGTTATAGGTTTAAGTTTTATTCTCGTTTGTTCCCTTTTGGTCTTTTCTTCTCAGTTTATTAACTCTCCTTTTCAGTTTTACTCAGAGGTTCAGCTGAATACTGTTATGTGTGCATCAAACACTGGAAACTTTGGCTCAAGTTTAGAACTTAAATTTTTAGCCGTACAACCCTTACATTTATTTTCCATACTCTTCTTCTCTCCCTTGTAAACTATCACACAGTGGCACCTCTGGTCTGATGGAGTTGCAGCAACAACTATGGTTCTATAATCCCATACATGGATGGATATTTTCAAATGGCATCTAACATGGAAAACAAAAAGAAAATTACAGTAAACTGTCAAAATAGAGGTAAAAAAAAAAAAAAAAGAATATGTGCAGCAGAGAGTCCCTGTGCAGAATTATTAGGTCTTAAAATTTTGGGGATTTTTTAATTTGCAGACTGATAGTGCTATGTTTTTCTTCAAATCAGTGACAAACCTAGCCTAGAGTTTTAAGATTTTTCTAATATTTCATTAATGAATGCTTGCTAGCTGTTTCTTCAGGTTCATAATTTTTGTGCTAAGCTCGACCAGTGACGATGCTGCAACTTCAGCTTCACTTTTATGTCACGAACACAGAATTGACCGAGGATTCAAAAGCAAACTCTGTCCAGACAACATACATGAACTCTACGGGAGTTTCTTTCTTTTTGAAAAATAAACTAGCTGCCCCTTAAGGAAATACTTCGTGTCACGCACAAATATAAAAACCTCCAGTTTAGCCACTGTGGTTGTGGGACTGAGTTACTTTATCCTGAACTCTGTCGGTTTCTGTTAGAGCTTTAATAAATCTCCATCTCAGTGGGAGATGGATTCATATGTAATGGAAACCTGTTTCATAGTGAACAGATATGATTGACTGGGGGAGCTTACTGAGATTGCATGCAAATGAAGATGGGATAATATAGTACATATTATTCTATAAGAGACACAGACTTAACATCCTTCTAAACTGTTTGCCTTATGCTCCTGGCTGATCTCTTCATTATTCTGCAGCTATGCAGTGATTACTGCTGGATTTGGCCAATCGCTCTAACTCATAATATAAATCACCTGCACCCTTAATATATGTCTCTATAAACATAATGTCAATTTAACCTTTCGCATAACTTTTATTTTCCTTTATTTAAAAGAAAAAAAAACTGTGCACTGTACTGAGAAAAATGATTTGCCCCCTTACAGCTTTCTGTTTTTCCTGTCTTTTGCTTTTATTGTCACACTTAAAAGTTTCAGATAATCAAACAACTTTTAATGCCAGACAGAGTAAATACAGCCTGCACTTTTCAAGTTGTGCGTTCATTTGTCAGGAGAAAAAAAAAATATATAAATATATATATATATATATATATATATATATATATATATATATATATATATATATATATATATATATATATACTGAAACGATCCTGTTATGTGAAAATCCAGCAGCAACAACT
>NW_015112922.1:337154-351936 GCF_001443285.1 Poecilia latipinna
AAAAGAAAAAAAAACTGTGCACTGTACTGAGAAAAATGATTTGCCCCCTTACAGCTTTCTGTTTTTCCTGTCTTTTGCTTTTATTGTCACACTTAAAAGTTTCAGATAATCAAACAACTTTTAATGCCAGACAGAGTAAATACAGCCTGCACTTTTCAAGTTGTGCTTTCATTTGTCAGGAGAAAAAAAAAATATATATATATATACTGAAACGAACCTGTTATGTGAAAATCCAGCAGCAACAACTTTCTGTCAAGTGCTTATAATGGCTGATGGTAGCTGTGTTTCCATTACAAATCTGTGTAAAACGTTGTCAATATTCTGCTAATGTTGGGGGGGTGCAACACAATTTTGCAGTTGCGATGTTTCCATTAAATGAGAAACTCCAACGTGAATAAGTTTGTTCACACAATAAGTCATTCGTGTTGTCTTCTGCTTTGTGGTTTGCACCAGCAGCAACATGAGGTTGTTTATTGCGTGACTTGTGTGATGCAAGAAAAAAGTGTTCCCATTTGCAGTTTTGCAAAATAAACCGATATTGATACAGTTTATTTTCCTACTGCCACCGTTTTCAAGTTTTTTTTTTTAACTGCTGTGTTTCCATTAAGCGGATTTATTTTCAAAATGTCAGTGAGATTGAGTTTCGGTCACTAATGGCTGGACATTTTCCTCCAGTATCTTCAGAAAAAGAGTTTATGGTTCCATCAATTAGAGCAAGTTGGGTCCTAAAGCAACAAAGCAGAAAATCACAATACCACCACCAAATCTGACTCTTTGTGTGATGTTCATTTTTGTTTTTAATTTGCTGTAATAATTTTATGTCAAATGACTCCCTCCAAAAAGTGTCCAAGTTATATTCCCAAAAGAGCAAATGTGAGATGGGTCTTTTGTGATTTGTTAGCAGAGGTTTTAGCCTTAGAACTCCAGTCCTTTTTGTCCACTTTTATTGCTGCATCATGAACTCTGACCTTAACCGAGGCAAGTGAGCCCTGCAGAGCTCCAGATGTTCTTCTGGGTTTTTTCTGACCTTGTGAATATGGTCAGAAAAAACCGTACCTTTTAAAAATTCTGCTCTTGAATTTCCTTAGACCAAAACTTCAAGTGTTGTTTCTTCTTCATGGTCTGTAGAGTCTCTAGTGGCCTTTTGGATCTTCCACAGTGGACTCTTAATAACTTTGGATAAAAATGAAGAACCAAATGTTTTAAAACATAGATATAACATTTTTTTTTTTTTTTTGCAGTTTGCCAGATCTTGGTGAAATAATTACACGGAATTTCCACAACAGACTAACATGATAAGTACCAGTAATATTTTTATATCTATTCTTCTTCATTAGGTTGTGTTTCTTTTATTCAATAGAATTTTTCACAACTATCAACATCCCCCAGAATAAAATGCATCCGTTCTCGTTTTGAAACAAGTTTCATGCTTTTCTTTATGTCTTTGTTTGCATTTTAATATAAAGTTGGGATTCTTTAAAAATAACAAATTTCCTAAACTACATATTTAAAATACAATATATATGTTGTCTGTCTTTGTATCATGTAACATTAGTGGCTTTAAGCAAGTTTCATGTAGCTGAGCTGAAGGCAAAAATAGATTGTAAAGGTTGCAGACGTCTACAATACATATTCATTTTGTGTTTCTACAGGTCAAATAATTAACCCTTGTGAGATCAGTGAAGTTGAACCAAAAATGTTCTCAATCAGGGTTAATTGTGATTTAATAAGGAAATGATTACTTACTTTACCCAGAGCCAGTTTGGTTTGGACTGCTGCTTCTTTACTGAATAAAATCACTTTTCTAATATTAACATTTATTTGTTGATCTTAAGCATTTGTGATTCAGAAGGACGAATGTGTGTCTCTGTGTTGTACATGAGCGTGGTCATTTTCCGTTTTTGGATCTAAGTTTTCTCGTGTCAAGTGGGGCCAAAGCTGGTGTGTTTGGGTCGCCCCACCAATACTGATGTCATTGCACTTCTGTCCCCTCTGTGTGAAACCAGGCCCTGCAGGCAAATGTGCGCCCTGTCTGGGTCACAGGGTCTTTGGGCGCATGTAGCGTATGGAACATTCATGGCGACGTCGTTGGGATCACATCGCACTGCTTCTTGAACTCTACTTTTGATTACTTTCCCCAGTTTTACTTTAAAAATAACCCAGTTTAATTTTTCAATGTAATTCAGACAAAACAAGGGGTATAAAGCTCACTAAATCCCCCTTCTTTTTTTTTTTTTTTTTTGTCTTGATCAGCCAACGAGAGCACGGAGCTTCTTTGTCTCCATATCTTCATTGCAGACAGCAGCAGTTAAATGCTTGCCGTGTGATTCCTGCGTCTTCATCAGACCCAGGCCTGAAGGAAAAGTGTCGTCTTTGAATTTGCTGCAGAAGCACAGAGCTCTGGCCCCCTTTTTTTTCCTCTCGACTTGCCCCTTGAAGTTTTTTTTTTTCTCCTTCTTTCAGCTGAAAAGAGAGCAGGATTGTGCTTTAAAAAAAGAGGAGTTTAATCTGGGGAATGAGTGCTTTGCCATGAAGCCCAGCTCTAGGGAGAGTGCCAAGCAGGGCCGGGCAGTGTATTAATATTTAAATTCCAGTCCAGATAATCAATAGAAGGGGGTACTTCTGTGCGCCGTTACCCTCAGATGGGAAACGATAATAGGGAGAAAACCTGCTGATTAGCCTCCTTAGAAGCTCTCTTCTCTGTGTAGTGCTCAATACTTTAGGAGTGATTATAACCTATTGAGGCAGAAAACCTGATCGAATATGACCTCTTTTGAGTTCCTTGTTCCCTCAATAGTGTGTCAAAAAGAGCATTCAGGAGTTTGTGTTGCAAGATCACGCCTCTCTGAATTATTCAAATTTTTTTTTTTTGATTGCATATGGTGCCCAAGCAGAATTTCAAGCTGCCTTTATGTCCTAATATAATGCTTTAATATGACTGCTACTGCCTTAACTGGCACCGTTGGGGAACTTATATTTCATTCTTCTTTTCAGTCTACATAAAAAAAAAAAAAAAAAAAAAAAAAAATCCCAGCTTAGTCCTTTTTGTCTTTTGAATGCTTTGAACTCCTTTCAGCCTTTAGGGGGACTTTTTCTGCTGTGGGTTGTGGTGTGCATTCACTGTAAAGGCACTCAATACCGCAATAAGACCACAAGCAAAACTGAGTGTCTTAAGCGGGACCACACATCTGAGGCATTTGCATAATTTAAGGGGGGAAGAGAAAGAAAGAAGGCAAGAAACCAGCGCTCCTCATTTAAGATGAGAATCGAGGCGATGCGTACCTCTCTCGACCTGTTGGTTTAGCTGCATGTCCCGGTCAAAACGGCCTCACAAGGGCCCAAATGAAAAGTCTTGGAATTTATACCCTTACAGGGTATGATTCGTCTTTTTGTGCCGTTGCGGGGTTTACCCACTTTATCGTCTCGTTGTCACACAACGTCCCTGAAAATCTTGATGTTTAAGAGAGGTCAGGATTTTTTTTTTTTTTTTTTTTTGCCTTTGTCCTCACTTAGTTAAAGCGTCAGACATAAAGAAAAGGGGGTGTGGGGAAAGGAGGGTTGTGGGGGTTCCAGCAGGATAATATCTTGTTTGAAGGGCCAGCAGAAAGAAAAGCAGAAGGAGCTGAAGTAGTGGTGGCGAGGATCTTGAAAGAGAGCAAGGCCAAAGCTGAACTGCTCAGTTCATTTTCCACCTCACTGGCCATCGTAATCCATCTCGGCCAGCTGCTAACAAGATTGAGTCTGAAGTTTACCTCCACAATGAGATAATCAGATTAAGATGCACAAAGATCAAATAATGACCCGGCTTTAGTGCAAGTTCAGCAGGCCCTTGATTATGATGTGTGGTCCTTCAGTTATATTAAAGAATTCCTAATGTCTTGCCCAAACGTGTATGTAATTATCCAAGGAAGACAATTTGCATTGACTGGACATAGATGGTATCTATCTGTCTGTCTCTCTGTCTTTTAAATCAGTTATCTTCAGTGGCAGAATTAAAGGCTAGCTAACTGTTTGCCACAAACTATAAAATTTTCATTGTAGCGTCTGACTGCTGCTAAATTAAAAGGCTAATTCACACTTTTAAAAGTCTATACTTCTATTAATCACCTGTAATTCAAAATCACATTTTTAAACAAACCATGTCTTAACTACAAAGCCTACCCTGCCTGGCTGACAGCTCTCATAGCAGCTCTGATGGGTAAATAATTAGCTATTAGTATAATGTGATTTTGCAAAAAAATAAATCTAATCAAAATAAAGACTATGTAGTTGGTGTTATCATGTACTTCTTCTGGTGTATGCTTTCAAGCTTGACAACCTGAGAGTCTTATTTTAAAATGGAAAGTGAATATTTCTTTAGCTGCCTTATACTTCTTCAACGCTTTGAATGTAGTATGGGAACAATGTTGGGCTAGCGACGTTAGGCTAACAACATTGGGATAGCTAAAAACACAACAACATTGGCATAGAAGAAGCCTCTACAACTTTCAAATTGCTCATTTCGTAGGATTTTCGGTAATATTTGGGCAGAAAAAAGAAATGGTGATGGAATGAAAAGCTAGCTAGCTGTTAGCTGACACAGAAGTTGCATCATAGCTTCTGAATGGTGCTAAGCTAAAGAGGTAATTCACAGCTTTTGAAGTTTCGACTGCACTTTATCATATTTTCTTCATATTTTCTTTCATTTTACCAACTATTTTTAAAATGTAAAACCATACAAAATATCTGTCTGCCAGTCTCTGCCAGCCGGTGCAGAACCTCAGTTATTGTATATCTTAAGGGTAACAAGGCAATTTGGCTTTCCAAAGTGATCCATAATTGAGTGGTTTTGTCTTTTTCTTCACCGACTTCTCTTTCACCGCACACTGCTTTGCCATAATGGAGTAACGGGATTATTCAGGGGAGCATACAAATGTGATTGTCTCACAGCAGATGGTGCGGACTGCTTCACCTTTGACAGAAGTTAATTAAGCCCGCCATATTGTGCCTATCCAATGGGAGAAACGTAGATGAATATTGAGCTGTGGAGGCCTGTGTGTCTCTCTCACAGCTCGGTGCAGGGACAGAGGACACTGTTGATGCAGAACTGATTCAGATCTAGCTTTATTCATCCTCAGCTCAGAGTTCCTAACATGAATGCACTGCATCACACCGGTTGCCAAATTCTCAAACTGCCTCTGCTGTGTGATGTCTGCCGAGTCACTTAGAGCAGAGCTTTATCACCACCAGCAAATTACCCACCATGACCTTATAGAAAAGTCAGTTTTCATACTTAAGACTATTTTTAGCAACAGCTACAAATGAAACTATCAGGAAATGTTCAGCCTTTTCCACCAAAACTCAACCCCTCAAAACACCAAATTCCTTCTGCAAAGGCCATGTGTTTACCTCAGAACATCAAAGGCCCGTGAGATAGAATTTAAAAGAATAAAAAAAAAGGACTACAAAACCAGGAAACTGCGGATTATTAAACCGAGTGAAGCCAGAATAACAAAATAGTGTTCAAAGTACCCAACATGGAGGGGAGAACCTGCTGAGTGCAATATAAAAGTAGGGGTTAAGCTTATTGTAAACTCCCTCCACTACGTTCCAAAGGTAGAGGTTACATATGATTAGAGGAACGCTGCTGTGGCACTCACTGCAAGCTACTTCCGTTCCAGTTGAGCATTGCTAATTTTTTAAAGCCTCCACCACATGTGTGGCACTACTGAGCAGCTCCTTTTTTCTCTCTTTTGATCTGGGTTTTGGAGGGTGTTGTGAGAGGGGATGGGGGGGAATTGGCTGCAATTTTATGGTAAAATGCCCACTTGAGCTTTATCGTCTAATGCTTAATCATGCTGGGCATTTTTTTTAATTGGGTCAAGAAATAAGTTAGGGAAAGTTAAAGATTTCATAAAGTAGAGATGCGTTTTCCCTTTCTTTCCTTTCTCCGTGTAGTCATTTCACAGTGCTGGCCATATTTATTTTCTACTCCAGAAAAAGATGTTAAAAATAAAATGGAGAAAATTTAAGATTTTTATTTGATAACATGTAAAATGTTTTTTAACAAGTGACTATCTCGACAATAACTTCTTCACTATTAAATCAGACAACCTGAGAACATTTTCAGAGTGCAGGGCATCATGGCTTCAACAATGGGTTGGAGGATTCTTTGTTCCTAGTTGTTTCCATCACTTTGAAAGGCATGTCTTTTTTTAAAATGACCACTGCCATTTAAAAAAAAATGGTGGGAGTCAATTATACTGGTTAAAGGATGAAATTATTGAATTAAGTCACAGAAGACCACAGTATAGGTGCAATACAGTATATTTTGTTTCCCAGAACAAGAATATTTAGTTTTATACTTCACTCAACCCAGAGTAGGAATTAGAACAAGCTTAAGATATCTAGAGAAACTACTCATTACCTTAGATCAGTGGTTCCCAAACTTTTTCTTCTGCGCCCCCCCAGTGGTTTCCAAACATTTTCTGCGCCTCCCCTATGGATTACAAATGGCTGTCTGGTTGAAACAACGCGTGTGACGGGGGAGAGGGTGGGGGGATCGACTTTTTGGGGGGCAAAATGAATGTATGTAGCTGAAAATAGACACCAACATCGGTAGCCTACAAGGTACTTGTTAAGCTAAAGGTTCTTTATTGATATTAGCTAGTCATCTTTTAGCTAACATTACCTGCATCCAACAGCTTTACTCAACTCAGTCGGTTAGTTTGGGGGAAAAACTGTGAAAAGTTCTTTGCGTTTTGCTGGTTTGCTGCCGTGATTCTAACACAAACCTACGTAGCTCCGCCCAGCAGCAGCAGGTCTCCTTCACAGGTGTAAACCCAGCGCGAGCGTCGTAACGCTCATGTTGCGTTTAAAGGCGGCTCGGAAAAACAGGTTACAACATGTAGCAACGGATTAAACAGTTTTAACTGCTGATAAAAGTGACAGAGGACACAAATATGGGAAGTGTGGATGGAAGCCTCTACTGTATCAAATTGACATAGGAATAACAGAGAGTTGACCATTCTGAGGTAAAAACCCAGCGCATACAGTGTTCATGTTTTGTTTTGTTTTTTCATCCAGACGGCTTCCCGCGCGCCCCCTGCAATGACACGGCGCCCCCCCTAGGGGGCGCGCCCCACAGTTTGGGAACCTCTGCCTTAGATGAACATTTAGCATTAAGCTTTTAATATCGGAGCAAGACCTAGAGAAACTCCTCTTTAAAAAAAAAAAAAAAAAACTAGAACAAATTTAGAAAGTATAGAATCAAACAAGGAGAACTAACATTTAGTTTTATCAGAACAAGAATCCAGAGAAACCCCTACTAGTTTATGAATTATGGACTGCTTATTCCTATTCTTATTAAACACGGAGAACCAATATGTAGTTTCATACTTTTACTTTTCTTTTCTGTTAGTTTATCCAGAGAAACTGGAATTAGTTTATAAATTTTGGAGTACTTTTGGTTTTTCATTTGCCTTTCTTTTGTTTTGTTTGCATTTCCTCCAACTCATGTGAAGCACTTTGAAAATGTGCTGTATAAATAAAATGACCTTACCTTCATATAGTGCATATTTTCCATTTGTAAAGTGAGTAAATGTGTTTAATCTCATAGTAAAACATCAGAAGAAACAGGATTTTGCAACAGCAGCACCATTGATTGTGATCAGCCGGGGCCTCTCTGGGTGTATACCTCTGGTCAGGGAAGCTCTCATTAAAAACAAGGATGACGCTTTGGGGTGGAGGGTCACATTACAAGACCGGGGATTATGCAGCTCTATCACTTTTAAATTGACAACACAAGTTATCCAGATCTATAATTATACTTCCCTGATATGCTGTTACATTGGCTAATGATGGGGGGGAAAACTTGAAGGTTTCTTGGGTTAGTTTTAATGAGTCCCTTTCCTTTAAAGACCACAAAATGCCACCAATTTAAGTCCTGCCAATGCTCTCCATTTCAAGTTGAGAAACACCCGTGGAGAGGAAAAGAAATCATCTAGTTGGCCGGACGTGTCAGCAGTTAAGGAACCAGCGTGAGCCTGCTCGTTCTCCATGGCAGGGATCAGATTAGAATTCATGAAATAAAAGTTTTCTGGGATGAGATGATCATGGGGTCACTCTTATTTTTAATTAAAGTAAGAATAGTTCTCCCTGCAGGAGAGCTCTGAGATTAAAAAGAAAAAAGAATACCAATGATCTAATGATCCACTGGGTTTTGGACCACTTCTAGGATTACTGTAAAATCTTTCGAATTTCTAGAATAAACATGGCAAACTATTACTAAGCTTGAAAAACGCCAAATAAGGACAAGTAGAGAATTTATAACGGATTTTATTAGAATGTAAATTATTCCAGAAGCACTTTGCTTAACGGTGAAAAACTATAGTCTTGGCAAAACTGTTTGTTTGGACTGCCTTTTGTAATGATTCAAATGTGTCATCATTTACTCTTACTGACTCAAGCTTATGTAATCAGACCATATGGGGTGTCATGGAGGAGCCAGTGACCTTTACAGTGTTTTCCTAAGCTCTGTCCTATATGACAACAAATCTAAGAAAAGGGTTAGGGTGTGTAAAATACATAAAAATAGTTTCATTATCTGAATAATAGGACAGAATAAATAAACTAAACAAATTTACTGGATAACAGCCATTTGAAAGGTGGTGGTTAGAGCAAAGAGTAACAAGAGTGGAGCTCCAGGTCAACACATGTCTCCTTAATGTTTGTTCTGGGATAATAGTAAAGTCAAGTTTTACCTGTGTAAAAATAACATTACAAAATAGTGGTAAAATAAAGATAAGCTTAAAAAAAAATTAATATTATTAACGTGTTTTTAGTCTTGATTTAAGAAACTGTTTCAGCAGTTTTGCAGTTTTTTAGCAGTTTGTCCCTTTCTAGTGGAGCATAAATATGAATGCTGCTTTTCCGTGTTTGGTTCTGATTAATACAGGTGATTATTTACATGAGCGAGTATTCGTGCAACATTTTTATTGGTGCTAATGTGGATTTGCGGCCAATCTGAGCGAACACCAGAACCGGTTCTGACAGCAGAGGGGTTCCACTTCAGGTGCCTGATATGACAGATGCTGCTTGGTTCATGTCTACTCATACCACCTTTTATTTATTTTATTTTTACCAAACTTGGCACTGCAATTTTTTGCATATTTTCGGGTAGGACGGGAGGAACGAGCAGCAAGCAAACAGAACTTAGTTTTGGTGGTTGCTAATGGAGGGGAAACATGGCTAGGTACAAGATGTAGGTTCCAAACATATGGCAAAATCTGACTTTTTCACAGGCCACTTTTAAAATTTGGGCCTGTTTGAACAGAGAGTTGGTTCACTTCAACACATATTGTGTAAGAGTTAGCTTAACTTGATGCTGAATGAAGATGGAAACTCGGGTTGAACTCATTCAGAAACTCCTGACTTATGACAAACGAGTTAACCTGATATTCCTCTAATCTGTTTTTAGTGAAAGGAGGACCATCATAATGGACATCCTATCCTGCAAACTGCTCCACTGCTCTTTTTAAACTGAGTGAGAGCTGACTTTAGTTATTCGCTTCACTACGTACCACTTCCAGGTGAAGACCCGGGCGTGAAAGCGTGAGGCAGAGATGGCTGGCAGACAGCTGTCATTGATAAATCTACGCATCAGAAATTGAAATGCTGTCAAAAATGTTCAAAGTTAAATCTTTAAGTTTTTTTTTTTAAGGTCTGCAACAACAGTCATTGCGTTGACCTGTTTTGCTTTGCTGCAGTCTGGTTTGTACATCTTCTTGACATTTTTGAAGATGTTTCTCCTTCCATCTGAAAGGGTTCCTGAAGTCTTTCTCTTGCCAAAAGCACCACAGAACTGAAGGATCCTGTCCATCTGAGTGCTCTTTATGACGACCAAATATCTGGACTTACTTCCTTTGTAGCATGTGTGAAAAAAGAGCAATCAGTTTAAACATAGTACATTCCAACAGACTCTAAATTTAAAAAATCCTCACCCAGGAGAAAATCCTGTGACATCCAACTTCTGGTCTCCGTTTGAAGGCGTGAGTTCAAATCCCACATTAGTGAGAACACTAATAAAAGCAACACAAGTCTTTGTGGTACCAGCTTTTTGCTTAGTTTTTCTTGGATTAAATTGACTCTGATATACTTAGAATTATGTCAATTCTTGTAGTTGTTAAAAATGTTTTCCCGGTGTGGGGCATGAACCCACGACCCGGGTGGAAACTGGACAGAGCACGCAAAAATTTAGATGAAAACAGTAATTATATATCCCCCCATTGTCATCATCCCACAGGTTGTCAGTCCAAACTTTTTGATGTTATACATATATGCTGTAATTCCTGTAAATAAATGGCAAATTTTATAATTTGCAGCCACTCGTCTGTGATTTCTCCATTTGCGGAGATCTTTAGTAAAACAGTCGAGGACTAAATGGCAGTCAATGATGGGATCTGGCTTTGGGATCCAGAGGTCACCAGGCAATTGGCTTGGATAGGATATTACCTGATCTTGGGCCAGATTTTTTTAATATTATTTTTAATATTGCACCTCTCATGCTTTAAAACAATGCCTCAGACATGAATGCAACATGTACACACACACCTACCATTTGCAAAATATAACAAGAAATCAGCATTCAACATGCCAGTGGGTTGGATTACAGCGTTTAGCTGCAAACTTAATGTTTCGAGGATTGTCTGAGAAATGACTGAGATTTTATCAAGGAGCCTGTGGACGTCTCCAGAAACCTGATGCTAATTTCCATCTCTGTTTGCAAATAAGCTGCAAAATTGCTCTTTAAGAAAACATCTTTGCAGAGCGAATAATCACATTAGAGCGCCGCGTTTGTGTCCCTGAATCGTCTTTGAACTAATTTGCGGCGTACAGGCTCGCAGCTGCAATGTTTCTAAATCTGTAAAACCAATTAGGCCCGTCAACATGGCTGCTAGGGGTTATTCCTCGCAACTATAATTGCATCTAAGCAAGCGTTCATGATGAAGACATAGTCCAGAGGCGTCATTTTGTTCAGAGGGAGAGAGGGAGAGAAAAAAGAAGCTCTGCATGGTTACGTTTTTAAGTCGCAACGCTCCTTTTCTCCCACATTCAAACACTGTAGGCTAGACGATAACAAACAATGCAAAGCTACTTGTTGTTTTTTAAAGCTCACAACCCCCCCAACCTCTATTTTCTCCCCTCTCCTCTGTCTCTGCAGAAATGACAGGAGAAGTGCACATTTGTAGCTCGCAGGTACTAGTTGGGGTACAGATTGAAGCTATGATATATGACATGTGTTGCAAGCAGTCTCTGTGTATCTCCCAAGGACCTGTCACAGCTCCAGCACAGGCAGTTAAAGGCTCTGTTATACACAGTTTAATCCTCCATTTAGGTCACAATCCACCAGCAGACAGAAAAATCCCCTTTTTCTCTCCGTTTTGTTTAGAATCCTGATAGTTTGGTTATTAGAATGAGCTTGAAATGCTCCTGGAAGCAACCTGCTGTTAATCTTTTAGTGTTTTAATGGCATAAAAAAAGCTTAAACAGAGATCAGATTATTTTTATGAGGACTCTCCCTGCCCCAAGAAGTCTCTATTTCTAAACCTACGTGACACATCGTTTCTACTAATTCAGCTCAGTTATTTATAAGCTGTGTGTAAATAAGTAAATTGTTCTCCGTTACGTTTAATGGGTTGGATTTTTTATTTTTTTTTACCCCCTTCCAGGCTTTAGCCCCGAATCATGGGGTGATTGGCTCTGCATTATTCACTCAAGGTTGTGTCATTGCTAGAAGCCAGAGCCAGCACACGCCTTGTCCACTGCGCTTTATTTCAAGGGTTAGCCGTGCATCCGTACATGCTAAATTAGGCTTTAAAGACCCCATGAACCTCATGTGGATTTTTTTGGTTTATCAAAGCAAAAAAAAACAAAAAAAAAAAACATGAATATGAATCAAAGAAAAGCTTTGCAAAAAAAATAACCTAAATAAATAAAATAGAATAGTAAGTGAGGAGCTGGCGCTGTTTATCCGCTCGGTGTATGTGTTAAGGAATTAAATCAGGTCAGATCTCGTTGAGCATCTTTTTTTTTTTTTTTTGAAACCCTTTCTACATGAATTGCAGCAGTAGTCAAAGAGCACAAAGCAGCTCTTTGATAAAATGTGTTTTTCTGTTAGTTTTACCCTCAGGAAGTTGCTGGTGCTTTGCCCAATTATAGTCTCAAGTCTGAGCAGAGGTAGGAATGGCAGATAACCAGACTTTTCTGCAAGCGGAACAAAAGACGGGAACATCGTCTGCTGTAGCACGAGATGATGACGGACGGCTAAAAACGCAGTCTGAAGGTGTCTCTACGCTTAGAGGACATAACCTGTATATATGACATTCCACCAGGCTGTATCCCTCCGTTTTCCCCGTCGTGACCTATGGGTTTGGGGGGGTGGGGGAGGGGGAGGCCTGTGCCTTTCTGATTGTAGCATCCGTCTGAGGGGGAATCTGCTAGGAGTTACAGTACAGGGGGAAGCGCGTCTTTCTCCGGAGCCCGCGGCCTGCTGGTGCTGAGTAAGCCCTGTGCAGCAAAAGATTGCTTCTGAATTAATACACACTGACAGTAAATGTCAACAGAATTTAAATTACACTACCCGCCCTCTCTCATAAGCATGTGAACGTCTTTAACTTATATTGGGTGCCATGAACACGGCCACCTTAGCCTTTGGGGGAGGGATATCTCTCTCTCTCTCTCTCTGTCTCTCTCTTTTTTTATGCACTTGACTCCACGCTTAGAACCACCAGCTCAGTGTTTGCCGTTGCATGTCTGAAACCGGCATCGAATTCGGCGGGCATGCACGCGGCTAATTAATTGGATTTAAGCGCAATGATCATCAGCGTTGTCGACAGAACTGCTGCGATCTCAAACCGGTGCCCTCCCCTCCGCTGGTCAATGTAGCGTTTCACTGTTCATTAGAGGCAGACGGTGTGATGGAGCAGGGCTGGCTGCCTGCGTTAGTGTTAAATCCCATAGCACAACAACAACATCTATATTAGGATTAGCTCATCTGCACCTCAGAACAGTGGAGCAGCAGAAGCCTGTTTTAAGCGTTGGGAATTCGTTGCACTTATTAGTACTGTAATTCTGGAAGTCAGTTTAAAAAGTGAGTGGTATTCGACCCATTATTTGCTTTCAGACAAATAATTGAAAAGCTGTTCAAGAGGGGGAGAAAAGGTCATACATTGTATGAATTATGGTTCTCAAACCACTTGCAACAAATACCACCTCACTGGTCCGTCATGGGTGAGGAAGAGTCGAACAATGTTCACATGGCAGGCCATAGTCTTCAATTCCAATTTATTTTTTTCTTTTGTGAAATCTGATTTATGTATTTTTTGCCTGGTCGTTCACATTTCCAAATATATGCGACTTGTATGTGATCTCCAGTGTGAACTACAAATGACCTGAAAGAGTCCCACATGCACAGTAGAAGGCGAAGTAACGTCACACGTACAGAGCATGCTCAGTGTTTTCCCGGAAGTAAACATGGATGCTAATGGTTTAGTATATCTTGGGATTTTAAAGCCATTGTCCAACTGGAGTCAGCACATTTACAACTTAATCCTCATCATCATCCATCATGGTTGCTATTTCTGGACGCAAAATCGTGACGTTTTTGCGTCCAGAAGTATCAATGACGATCATGTCGGATGAATGTGACCTGGTTGTTCAGGTCAGATTTGAAAAGATCAGATGCAGATTGGCTTTAGGACCATATAACCAAGTTGTCTGGGTTGCATCTATAAAAATCCAATGTTTGTTGTTCAGATTGTCATAAAAAGATCAGATACAGGTCACAGAAGGGCAAAAGAAATTGGATTTGGGTCACTTCAGGCTTCAGTCTGAACGTAGCCTAAAAGTGAAGTTCTTGATTTAATGCTTTATGTACGATGTGGTCATTAGTTTGATATAGTAATTGAACAAATCCTATAGAAGCAGCTGAAAAAACAGTGCCGTTTGTTTGCCATGTGTTACGCTAGCCTGGCCCTTGCCTTCCTTTGCAATTCCATTCGATTCTCATCTCTCTGTCTGAATTTTCTCCTATTCAGCTTGATTTCTCAGACTGAATTTCAACTGGGCCAACCAGCGAACAGAGCTGTGAACAATGATGTCGACTTTCTGCTCTGTTTTAGAATTGCAGTCTGACTGTAATTTCAGCAATGGCAGTGGAGGAAATGAACAAAGTTGTTCAGTCTATGTTGTCCACCCTTCCAGATATTGAGCAATTAAAGTCAGAGTAAAAGCAATGTTGAAGACATTTTATTGCTGGCAAAAATGTTATTTAGCTTCTCTTTTCCCAGTGTGGGATGGTTGGTTACAGCACATTCAATTTAGGGTAATCTGAAGCTATGTATGGCGTAGCTTCCTTCATGGTTGAGTTGGTGCTTACATATGTCATGACCAAGGATTAGCGATGGGATAAAATCATATTTAGTCATTTAAAACTTCAACAGAGTCCACAACTCCAGCAAGCAATTGTTTCTCAATAGCCAGACCCTCTGTACGAAGCAAAGTGGCTTTTTATCAGGCTAGACCTTCACAAAGTCAGAGTGATCGAGGCAAAAGTGCCTCAAAAGTCAGAAATTGGACCAAACTCCTTCAAATCTCAGGCCAATATGGCTGCCTCAAATGTAAGATTAGTGGCATCTGTAGTGTAACATCTTGTCTGATGGCCACAAAGCTCCATTTTGGTTTCATCAGACCCACAAACTTTCTTCCACTTGACCAAGGAGTCTTGAGTTCAGCCTTAATCTTC
>NW_015112922.1:355409-355781 GCF_001443285.1 Poecilia latipinna
ACAAAGTCAGAGTGATCGAGGCAAAAGTGCCTCAAAAGTCAGAAATTGGACCAAACTCCTTCAAATCTCAGGCCAATATGGCTGCCTCAAATGTAAGATTAGTGGCATCTGTAGTGTAACATCTTGTCTGATGGCCACAAAGCTCCATTTTGGTTTCATCAGACCCACAAACTTTCTTCCACTTGACCAAGGAGTCTTGAGTTCAGCCTTAATCTTCCTCATTGCAGATCTTCTGCACAGCTTTGACAGGGCAGCAGTTGTCTGTAGAGTCTCTCCGTCTCAGCTGCTCGATTTTGTATTTCTTTCAGTGCAGTCATAGCAACCTGGTATCCTTCCATTTCTTTATGGATTCAACTTAGCTCTAAGGGATGT
>NW_015112922.1:358916-367813 GCF_001443285.1 Poecilia latipinna
TGTTTAGGGCCTTAGATTTTTTTTGTATCCATCCCCTGACTTAGGCTTTTTAATAACTTTTGCTCTGATTTGTTGAAGTGTTTATTTGTCCTCATGCTGTAATGGAAGCAGAAACACTGATGATTTTTTTGTACATATTTTAGGTAAAAAAAAAATAAAAAAAACTAATTTTGTTGATCATGAATGATTTGTGAAAGCAATAAAAAAGGCTAACAAATCCAAGGGGTTCAATTCTATTTGTAGTCTGTGTATACATGCAGTGGTATCCAGCGCAACATTTCCTCATTGCCATTAATGTGAGTGCGTCAGTGTCGGCTGCATTGGAGTGAAAAACGTGAAACTGACTGGACAGGCAGTGGCTACCTTTTAGTGACCCTAGGGAGTGGACTTGTTTCAAAAAGAACACAGCTGACAGTCCTGCAGTATCAATGAGCTGACCTCTCTGCAGCCTGTGCCAGCAGGTTTTTTTTTCCAATTGTGTGTGTGTTTCTTTTGTTTAGTTTTTTTTTCACTTTCTTCACCTTGCCATGATTTATTCCTGGTGTGTTAGAAGCCGCTGAGGGGCTGAGCTGTGGATTTCAGCGGCCCTACTTCTGTTACTTAGTTATTTTTTCTGTTCTGTGCATGCTGACAACTGAGCTTATTCAATTAAAGTTTTATATCAGTATTTAGTTGGGAGCACAGAGGCGATTCATAGTTTTGTTTTCTTTTAAAGTAGTTATTAGAAGTGTTTGCTTTGGTGAGCAGAAAATTTCTCAAGGGGAATATCTGGTTTGTTTACTTGTATCTGAAAAGTGTGGTGTACATTTGTGTGTAGCCCCTCTGAATCATTACTTTGAATTATCTCTTGTTTTCAATATACTTGCGAGTCTTCTACCATTTTTCCTGGTTCCAGATCAGTCAGACTGGATGGAGAGCATCTGACCACTCATTTCAGGTCTTGACAACTCTGAGCCAACTCCTTGTGGTTTAAGTTGCATGTTAAGGCTCACTGTCTAGCGCAAGTATTCTGCTTTCTCTAAAAAGTTTTCTTTCAAGCCTCCCTTACCGTAGACATGCCACCACCATGCTTCACATTGAGGACGGTGCGTTCAGGGTGCTCTCTTTACTTTACTGCCATGGGTAGAATTTTGTATGAAGGCCTTAAAGTTTAATTTTAATCTTCTCTGGCCATAGCACCTTTGTCCACATGATTGCTTTAGGCCTTTTTTACCCCCCCACGTCCTGACCCGGTCTGGGTTCAAGCTCAGGATTTTTTAAATTTGCCCCCAGTTCCATCCCCCGCCCCCCCTGGAACCTTAGCTGCTTTTCCTTTACAAATGTGCGTAAAACCTCGTTGATATTCCACTAATGTTGGAAAAACACAATTCCGCAATTGCGGCGTTTCTGTTAAATAAGAAACAGTTAAAATGACACGTGAATAAGTTTGTTCACGCAATAAGTGGTTAATAAACATGCAGTACCATCATATTCCTACCACTTCCTGTCTTTGTCTATTCTGCCAGTTCTAAAATCAGGCTGTTGATTACATGACTCATGTGCTGTGAAAAGTCTTTCCATTGCAGTTTTGTGAAATACATTAGTTTCAATATAGTCAAAAAGTCGCCTTATCCCAGCAAAACTTATCAATAAAACTTTTTTTTTTTTCCAAAATTGTCTTGTTTTCCATCAAGCGGATTTTCGTTTCGTAATTCCAATTTGCTCGATTTTAAGGTCAATATAAACGCAGCTGCTTTATGTTGGTCTACCACATAAAATCCCAATGAAATGCAATGACGTTCGTAGTTATGTGATGAAAAAATTCTTTGTCAAATATTTTAGCAGAGAGGTGTATCTAATGCCATGACATAGACGGCTACCAGCAAAAAATAAAAAGAAAAGAAAATGTAAATGTCTCCGACTCACTAAAGTCACTTATTTTACAGGTACATCACTGGTCCATCGATCTGTCCGCCATGCTCAGCTGCAGGTTTCACATTCTTTTGGAGTGTAAATTGCAAATGTTACTGTATGTAAGTGCTCTGTCATATCAGAGGTTGGGTTGCGGGGGAGAATATTACGCGTCAACAGCATGAAATCACCTTTATCTGAATAGGCCCTAATGAGCTAATTGACCTTTTCCCATCGCTGGCTCTTTCACTGCTGTCTTAAGCTGAGAGAAAAATCTGGAAGAGTATGTGTTGTGTGTGTGTGTGTGTGTTGCTCATTTTAAGGCGCACGTGTGCAGAACTTTGTTTCTTTACTTAGCTTTTTACGGATTTGAGTTTAATGAGCAGACTTTCTCCCATCTGGGCTTTCAGGTTTCTTTTATCTCTAACCTACCATATTAGATGGAAGCTTACCTACCCACTAACAACTCTCCTTTCTTTGTGTGCTGAGAAGACAGAGGGCAAATGTCTCCTTTCATTTATCTCCCAAGCAACAACAACTGTAGTACGGGAGGGCGTAACATTTATTTAGGTATTTATAAATCGTAGTTGGAATATATACATGTCAGATGGAATTCTGTTCCAGTCGTTGTGCCATGTGTTCCAGCTGCATCACAGACTGTTTAACAAGGAGGCCGTATTATAACCAATAAGCATCAAAATTTTCTCCTGGAGTCTCCCGTCGCGGTCGTCTTAGGAAACGCATTTGTGACACCCTTTGGTTTCAATTCCAAACTGTATTTGTTTAATGCTCTTTAAAGCTTGTCTCTGTTCGTATTTGCGTCTGTCTTTGAATTCTCTTCCCCGCAGAAGCGCAAAGAAATGTCAAGACAGATTCTGACTCCACCTCCGGCCCTACTGCCCCCCAACACACACACACACCCCCACCTCTAAAACCACTTAGCCATGCCGAAGTGCACTCTGTCCGTAACGGCACATAAAGCCCGTTGTTTTGCTCCATTTGGAGAAGCCACGGTGTCCAAAGGATTGAGTGTAACGCGCACATCTCCTTGTATATGTAATTTTCTGTGCAAATATGTGTTTTGTTTACGAGGGAGGGGATTTGGGGGGAGTGAGGTTCATCGGCAAACCAAGCATGAAGTGGAAAAAATACGATTCTGATGGAGCATGAGTGGTCAGTTAGAGATGTGTGCTTTCTTCTCCGTCTTGACTATCCTGAGGTCATTTCTTTTTATTCCGTTAGCTCCACTTCCTGCTCTGTCTGGCACTCAGACCCCATTTCATCTCTCTAATTACGGTGCTCAAGAGCACACATAGAACTTATAGAATTTGGTGCAAACAGAAGAATTGTGCAAAAAGTCTGACATCAGTCGTGTGTATGCTCCCAGTTGTGTCCTTTATCTGATGTTGGCCGTCCGAAAGACCGGAGGGGTGAGGGGGGCGAGCCATACTGAGCAGAGTGCTCCACATGGAGCGCCAGGGGCCACGGCTTTGTCCGGGCGCCGGTCCGTTGACACAAACTGGAAAATGTATACAACAAGTAGAAGACTGCTGCAGTTCAGCGTCCACAATGCTGTCTTAAAAACAGATTAGCTTGGCTGGATATCGGCTTACTCAGTTCAGTCAAAAAGAAAAGAGAAATTGTTGTTGTCTCGTTTGGCTGTGGTGAAGCTGTTGACCCCCTTCACTTTCTTTTTGCCAGCCTACAGCCAGAAACCTTGCTTTTATTTTGATGAAGGTGTTAAACTTAATACTCAGATTTATCCTGTTGATAAAAAGATTTTTTTTTTTTCCCAGCTACAGTTTGTGTCTAAATTGACAATAGCTGCGTTTCCATTACAAGTGTCTGTATTCTACTAACGTAGAAAAAAACTACAACTTATATGTCTGGGGCTTGGTACTCTACCAACCCCTGCTCTTTCTACATTGGACTCCATCAGTCTTTATTTATTTGCCTGTGACCTCAAAATTTGAATGTAATTGTTTTTTTTGTATATATCATTTAAGTTTGACAAAAAAAAAGCGAAAACAGAAAAAATCATTAAGGAGGCAAATCATTTCTCCAAGCGCTGTGCACTGACTTAATTAGCATGATGACTTGCACACATTTTACTTGTTTATTTGTTTCGAATGCTGCTTTCTTTTATTAGCGCCTTACACATTCTCTGCATTGCTTTTTAATTTACCTGCCTGCCACCTTGCTGCATCTCTGGTTGTTTGTTAAATGTGCTCTATTAGTGGTATTTATAAGATAAACATGGCCAATTCTTGTAGGCAGAGGCAGAAATGGGAGCCTTGTTTGAACAAGATGTTACATATTTCATTAATTTTGATGTTTCAAAGCATTAAAAGCTGTAATTATAGAAAAAACATTTAGACTTGAAGCCGCAGTGTTCCCTTTAGGCCACATGATACAACCACTTTATTCACAGTAATTAAACTTACTCAGCTCTTAAGCAGACACACACATCACATATAGCCTGTGGTGTTTTTGCTTAGAGGTTTATCCAGAGGGAAGAGCAAGGCAGCCAGCTTTTCACACAGCTGTGTTAATACCGCACTCGATGCTCCACTGAGAGCGACAAAATCAACCTGGTTGTGATGTTGTTTGTTGCTCAGACTGCAGCTTAAGGTTCTGCGGGATGAAAAAAAAAAAAGTTAGACGATTCTGCAGCCAAATTAGCACCAGCCGAAGCGTGTTCACATCCCGTCGTTTCACCGAAGAGTCCCATGCATTTTTTTTCCTCCCCTCTGCTCCGCGAGGACGCTGCCATTGAATATAACAGCGCAATTATTTTCATATTCTCTCCAATTGTCCATGGTGGGATAATTTGATCATGTCTCTCTATATGCAAGCCCTGATAAATTCACATCGTGCATCGCTTGGACGGAAGACGTTCCCCATCTTCACAGCAAACTTGTGAATCTTGGTGTGACGAATCCCGTTAATCTGCCTGTTTACACTTTGTTGAGTGGTATCACACTATCCAGGGCACACAGGGAGAAAAATGGTCTCTGCAGACTTTCTGTTGCTCTCTTGTGCTACTTTACTCCCCGCATGACGGAATATGCAAACCGTGCCTCTCCGCTCTGACTCATTCGACTGTGTTTTGGGGACGAACGGTTTGGCAAAAAGCCATGAAGCGTTGTCCACGGCTTGGCGCACTAATACTTCCATTTAAGTGTTTGATTGACTCCGAGGCACAGTGCTCCCAAGCGTCACCGCGTGTAACAAACTGAGTCCATTTGCTCCGACTGCTGCGCCTTTTGCTTGACCGCCGCATGGCTGAAACGAAGGGACATTTAGGCCACATATGGAAACGAGCCGTTGCCACAAAGAGTCGTGTTCGTCAGCTTTGCTGGATGTGAAACTGAATCCAATTTGTCCGCGGATGTTCCACATGTTGGATGGCCCACGAGTCAAGCTGTGCCTGCTCGGCTTTTTTTTTCTTTTTTTTTTTTTACACACCTGTACTTGGAGTGGTCTGGCACCATTATGCTAAAACGGGCTGATTTGTGAAATGAGATGGGAGTCATGGAGGAGGTGATTTCTGATTAATGATTTTCTGCACATGTGGAAGAGCGTTCTCAGAGCTCCCGTTTATTCAGCCACTGCATTTCAGGGTCATTTTTTTATACACTTCAACTTCAGTATTTGTCCATGTACTCAACTGCATTTTAACTCCTTACTTTATTTTTGGAAATGTATATTATTCTCTCTTTAATAATAATAAAAATCTTAGTGAAATTAATTCATTTCAGTTAATTTGCAGGGGGAAACGCTTATATCAGAAATGTTTTTAAAATAGAGGTTTGTGGAGAGGCTATGAGATGTTAGAATCTTACATGAGCTTTACATAAAGTTAAAAAGTTATTCCTTCATAAAAAAACATACATGGAGCGTTGCCTTGATTCTTTAATGCATGTTTGAGAAATCCTTTAATCTCCCATGGCAACCATTCAGCTGTGCAAAACTCCCGGCTGGACGTAGCCCCATCTTTGAGATGCAGCTTCTTCTTGGAGCTTCAGTTTCCAAGCTTCTGAGCTTCCATCTCACAGAGCGGCCCTCCCCCCATGACTTCCCCACTCAGCTCCTTCAGACTAGCCAGAAGCAATTAGCAAACACTTGGTGGACCTGTGCATCTGCTGCTCTCATTATGAGCTACTTGTCAGGGAAATACTGGTAAAAACATTCATAAAGGGTTCATCAAGGAGCCATGTTGTGAAGGCGGAGCTTCAGGAAGAGCAGGAGATTTTAAAGTGATTGAGGCCAAATTTTTATGTGCTAATCTGCAAAGTAAAGTTTATTTTATGTCATATTTGGTATATAGTTGACATAGTTACTATTATATTCTGTAATTATGCTATAGAATGGCACTATGTTCCTGGAAAATGCATAATACTGCTTCTTAATGATTCGGCCCATGAAGACAAAAATAATACCAACATAACAAAAATAATATCACTATAAGGCTCAAGAGGTTGCTGCTTAGTAACAACTGCACCCCACCCTGCCCTAATCCGATTGGCCAATCAGAGGAAAGAAGTGAGTTTTTTTGTTTTGCTTGTTTTTAGCAGAGTCATTAGCTGGACCAAACCCCGCCTCCCAGGTCATCAACACATATGTTAATGAACAGTAACATGTATGTAAGCAGTAAGAAAAATGCAGGCATGAGTGAGACATACAGGAATGTTGAGAAAACATTATCTTGACTGTTAACAGTGAGGGAGACTGTTTTGTGAATTTCTGTAGCATGTGTGGCTCACACATGTTTCGACAGCACTGCCACTGTGTGGTCAACCAAAGAGCAAAAAGTAGAAGAAGTTGTTTGTGGCCTGTCCAGCATCTCCTGTCAACTTTTTATTCTTCATGACTTTCTGATTAAATACATGAGATGTTCCTGATTATTTAAGTCCAGGTTTTTTTTGTCTTTCAACAACTGAAACATTTTTTCAGTTGTTTCAGTTGTTGAGTGCCTTTCATTTAAAGGCACTCAGCGTTTTGGATGTTTTTTTTTTTTACAGTTTTCTAGAAGTTTGTTCCAGATTTGTGGTGCATAGAAGCTGAATGCTGCTTCTCCTCGTTTGGTTCTGGTTCTGGAGATGTAGAGCAGAACCAGAACCAGAAGACCTGAGAGGTCTGGAAGGTTGATATGACATCAGCAGATCTTTAATGTATTGCGGTGCTAAACCGTTCAGTGATTTAGAAACTAACATTATTTTAAAGTCTATTCTCTGAGCTACATTGAGCCACTGGAAGGACTTTAGAACTGGGTGATGTGCTCCATTTTACTGGTTTTAGTGAGAATTATTTAACTTAATATTTCAAACAAATATAAAAAGAGATGGTTATTGGACATTTATGGTTATCTAAATGAAAACACTTCTGGTATGTGTTGTGTAACAACCTTCCCATGTGAAACACAATGTTAAGCTTATCCAGCCAGTTTAGAGACTAAATATTGTAGTTAATTATATAAAATCTAATTAACGCTAACCCTTTTTTTTAAATTAATTTATTTTTTTTACTTGCTCTTGGCTCACTGTTGGCTCTTTACAAGCAGTGGTTGTTAGAACGTGTTGCGATACTAACCCCTCCACAGAGAAACATCCAACAAGTTTTATCTGTGATGGAATAAGTGCGGTGTGTCCCTTGAACATATTCGGCCCTAAGCACCTCTCCCTGCGAGAGCCGTAAATAGAAGAATACACGCTGAAACACCATCTCTAACATCCACTATGACTAGGTTGCTTAACAGTTTAGAGGACGCTTTGAAAGTGAGATTCCTCGTCTTTTAACTCATTGTCACGTTATTTTTCAGGTCAGTAGATTGTGCCTCTAATCTGTTTAGCTGTACTTCAATTGGGCTGCGTAGACATCTCCTCATTTTCAGGCTGGGATTCCCTTTTTTTCCCACTCCCCCCTGGTCTGAATACCCTTTCACGTAGCTTAATATGCCATTTTGGTCTCCCAGGGACAATAATTGAGTTTAGGCGAAGTTTAAATAGCTTAAAGGACAGGGAATACAGATGGGCATCTCTGTGATTAACAAACTCCAGCCCAAGGTCTCTGTGTCAGGCGCTGGATTAGGACATTACGAAGAGAATGACGGAGCTTTTTGGCACTTTATTCCCTCTCAATAACATTCTTTCACATATTAAGTTAATTCCAGCCCTAGGTAGGGACTTTATCATGCAGAAGACCTTAATCCACTGTTGTTGAGTCCATCTCGCCTGAGCTTTGATGAAGCCCCCCCTGCTTTTCTGAGGGTGCAGTGGGCTTTGGTAAGACAAAGCACCCGTGACAGAGACAATAAGATGCAGCTTGAACCACAACAAAAAGAGGCTTCATCCACTGGAGTGGAGCGAGAAGGTGTTGTTGAAGGAAAAACTAGGGGAGAAAAAAACACAAAAACATCAAAGGTTGAAGGAAAAAGAAGACAAATTCACTCAGGATTGCCAGCACTTATGATGAAGAAAACGTATCGCTTTTAAGGCTCTCTTTAGGTGTAGCAGGGACGGTCCCCACTGATCTCTTGTCTAGCACTTTATCTGAGGGTCACCTTTGACCTTCTGTTGAAAAGCCCCGGTTGATATGATGAGCATAAGCTTTGGCCGTTCTTTCAGGTCTCATATTGGTATTATCTTAAATTGAAAAGGTGTGTTTGTGGTGGCGGCGGGCCAATTTATCCTTTAGCTTTGGTCGCTCTGCATGGGAAAAAAGATTAGCGGTTCAATTTAGCGCCACCCCACAAATTCAGCAAAATGGCCACCAAGAGAAATTATAAAGTCAGATTATGACACCTCAAGACACAAATAACAATTTTACCATCATTTTTAGGTACTTGGCGTACATTCAATAACAATAAAGCTTCAGGTTAATTGTTCTGTCGTAAAAGAATCACATCATTTGCTTTTTTTTTTTTTTTTTTTTTTGGGGGGGGGGTTCTTTTTTTTGAGGCTAAAAAAAAAAAACACGGAGGGGAATAGAGGAAACCTTTTACCTCC
>NW_015112922.1:371083-373962 GCF_001443285.1 Poecilia latipinna
TTTTTTTTCTCTGTCATAAAAACAACATCTTATTTTTTTTTTTTTTTTTTTTTTTTTTTGGGGGGCGGGTTTCATAGTTTTGACGCTAGAACAAAAAGCGACGCAGGGCATATGAGCAGTCCATTGACCACTCCATTGAAAACATCTCAGTTTCACCCTGAATAGAATAATTAATTCAGTCACCTGTCTGAACTTAAGCTGTCCATTTGATTGTCAGCAGTGCTGAGAGTCTTGAAGGTTTTTGATCCTCCTAGCGCTAACAGATGGTTGTGGCGGCTCGGCCGGGGCTGGGAATCGCTCCTTAAGAGCAGACGGAGGGTTGGAGGGTTGGAGGGCGGGGTGGGGGAGGTGAAAATCCCCTGTTGCCGTCCCTAAGAAGACCATAAGCTTGAGCAGAGAAAAAGAAAGAGCCTGCTACTGGTGCTAATTACCCAGAAACCACACAGAAAGTGCCCACTGTCACTAACTGAAGAGGTTCACATCCCTTCTTACACAGATAAAAGGCGTAGTACGAAAACATTTCGCGGAGGACAAAGAAGGGAAGATTACCATAATCTTTTGGTTTGTATCCCCTGTAAGCTGTCCGTGTGTCCTTTTCCCTCACTCTTTCCCCTCCTCCTCCTCCCCCCTTCCTCCCTCACTGTCTCCTGATTCCTCCCTAGAATCTGGTTTGTAGCAGCAGAAATGGTGAGAATTGGGCTTTTGCAGCGTAAAGCCTGACAGTTGTGTTCTTCCCGCCTTCCTGTGATCATCCCTGTCATTGGCAGGCCGCTGTTGGGGTAATCAGACAAAAGGCAGGCGAAACGAGGTGTCACCGCTCTGACAGACCTCCTCTTCATGTTATGTCATTGTTAATCCTCATCCTTCAGCGCGCTCCCACTGCCGCTTTCAACCGCGCCGTCTCTGTGAAGGAGAGTGGGGATAAATATGATGCCTTCATATTTTTCTACGCATCAAAAGCCGCTCTCATGCGGCTGTTTTCTCCCTAAGTGGCGCAAGGATCGTACGTGCGCATAACTTGGAGCGAGAACTTTTTTGTGTGTGTGTTTAAAATAAGGACATCACAGTGACTCGGTTGCTTTGGCTCCCCCTGAATGTCCCAGTCATAAGGAAGCCTGGACCAAAGCCAGGAAGACAGACGGAGAGAAAAAGCCGTCTTTTTTCCCCGGGCCGTGGAGAACCGCAGAGATTTGGTTCTTTTAGCATCGTGGCTGCCTAAAAACTTCCTCTGCCTCACTACAGTGGAGACTGTGATGAGGCATTAAGGCACAGCCTATGAGGGAGTTCAATTAAAACCAGAGGAGAGACAGACAGGTGACAGTCAGAGCGCCTCGTCTCTGAGAAGCACTTCAAAGCGCTAAAGTCTCTCGCAGTCATTATCCAGAACCGTTTTAACATCTGAGCACTGAAAGCATTCCAACTTATGGCAGGATGTGTGCTCAGTGCACAAGGCATCTCATAAATGGCTCCGTTTTCGCTTCCTTTCTGTCGGCTTTTTTTGGCTCACGAGTGGGCGGCGTTGAAACAATGACAGGAAGACCTGCTAGTTTTGGTAAAAAACCTCAAGTTCGACAATGATTGCATTTCACAGCGGTGCTGGAGGAGCGCCTTTTTCTATTTCCCTCTCTTGTCACGGAAAACGAGGTGATTATCTCTATTCAAATGAGACAACAGTCCAACGTGTCCCTCCGCTTAATGATTTTTGTTCACTTCTCTTTAAAAAAAAAGACATGCTGCCATCTGATTTATCCTTTTTTTTGCAAACCCTTTATTTGTTCTTCCTCCAAAGTAAGACACTCGGCTCCGAAGCACACCCAGCTGCGGCGCACATTTCATTTTGCAGTTCGGGTTGCTGATCTCTGATTGCATTTGAAAGTGATGCCACAGGTCCGTTCCCGTTGTGTGCGCTGCGCTGTGAGTCTGCGCTGCCTTTCTTTGACAGCCTCAGTGTGAGACTGATGTTTCAGAAGGCAGACATGTGTGCTCCCAATAATGCCGTGTTTACAGAGCCTCCCCGCCAACTCTCTGCTCACTGCATACATGACACACAAGGCCCAGATGAGATAACACGGCTTACTGCTGCTTTTTCTGGTGAAGGGAGGCTCAAAGGGAAACCCACCTGGCAAATAAAACAAGTCACTATGTAGCTCATGTTGTTAGTAGCTGGAATAAAGACACTTCAATGCTATAAGCCTGATTGTTGCTGTCTGAATTCCTATATGGTGGAGTCTTACTACTACTTTTGTCAAACCGTTGTTTTCTCCAGGGTGAAACCTTGAGGTCAAATCTTTTGGGTTTTTCTTCCTGAGGACTTCTTACGGCAGTTTGCTGGAGTTCTGGCCCGTTCCTCCTGACAGAACTGGTGGAACTGTCATGGACGATGTGGTTGAGGTGGTGAGGAAACGCAGGTAGACCCAGGTAAAATGAGAATGATGAATTTAATGATAATAACTCCAGCAGAACAGCACGAAGGAACAACTGGAGACACGAGGAAACAGGCAAAGGTTTGACAATGACAAGGACCCGACGAGGAACACAGACAACAGGTGGGTTTAAATACACACGGGGTAATTAAGGAAACGAGACACACCTGGGGATCAATCAACGGGGAGGACAGGACAGAGACTCACAGGGAAACAGGAAAACATAGAAAAACTCAAAAATAAACACACAATAACACGGATCTTGACAGGAACTGAGTTTGGTTTGTAGGCCGCCTCACTCGTGCACCTCTTCAGATCACTAGTTCTCTCTAGGACGGAGATCAGGGCCGTCTACTGAATACTGCGACCGCAATAAGACTTCTGTGTTCTGTGTGAACAGTTTACTACCACAAAGTACAGACGAAAAACATAAATGCCGCATAGTGTTTTTTTTAC
>NW_015112922.1:378502-398336 GCF_001443285.1 Poecilia latipinna
ATAAGTAACAGTGGATGCCACCATATGGATGAATTTTAAAGTTATTCAGCAGTGGGAGCTGACAGTATCGTCACACAGTAACAGGATTAAGGAAGATAGTGGAAAGAAAGCAGAACTAGTAGCGATGGCCTTTTTGTGGCTTATTGACAGCAGCTTCTGTTGAACAGTCTGTTTGGATGCATGGTGGAACATGGTGAGATTCTAATGTTCTGAAATTACTTCTTTGTAATTTCAGAACTCTAACTTTTAGCCATTCTTTACGTCCATATTTACCGCATCTGGCTTCTTCTGGTGGAGAACTGTAACGCATATCTCACATCAGTTACATAAAAGTCTGATAAATGCGACATAACTATTTGGACCGCTCACGCTTTGAAAGCTGTCGGATATGTACAATTGAGTACCGCATGTGGAAGTGGCACAGATTGGATTCTTTTGGGGGTGAAAACATCAGATTGCAGTGAAAAAATTGGGTATGGGTCACATTGTCTGCTGTGTGAACGTAGCCAACGACACCGAAAATATCCTCCACTGGAACAGTGTGTGGAAATTATGTAAAAGACAGACACTTTACAGATGCTCTGAAACAGATTCACATGTTGCAGAGTAAAACGTGTTACAGCAGAACTGTCTGATATGGGCCAGAGCTTCAAATGTGCTGAGAACATGTCTATTTACCCTCACATCGCTGTTGGTTTCAATCTACATCTCTTATTTAATCTGATCAAATTCATTTACAGAAAGTAAAATGCGGGGCGGTGGGGGGACATGAGACACAAAGGGTGCTGCATTTTTAATGCCGAGTGCTGAGATGTGGATTTTTTGACAACAAACGGCACTCGCAGACGTGTTACAGAGAGATTCCTCCGCCCTGGAGCCCTGTTGTTGAGACACAGATGGTGAAGTGTTGGCCTTAAATCAGTCAGCTAAGGATCAATGTAGATTAAGGTTATCTTCCATATCTATCTCTGAATCCAGTATGTGTAAAATAACTCCCAAAACTGGGTTTAGAGAACTTCCAAGGTTGCTGCTTGCGTTCCGATTATGGAGTCTTGCACATCCAATTGTGACGCACGTTTTATCCAAATCCAATTTTTTTTTTTTTTTTTTTTTTTTTACAACAGATCATTCTGGAAAGCTGTGATGGAGCCAAAAAAAAAAAAAAACAATCCAGAAGCTGCTCCCTGGGATTTTATGACAAATCTGTTTTAGCTCCTTTAGCAAGAGTGGCTGTAAAACATGTATACAAAGATAGTACCATCAAATGCATTTTTTATCCTGAACAAATGACTGCAGAATTGAACAGAACTTGATTGTTTGGGTGCCATCTGAGCTTATTACAATCACAATCTATAATAGAAGGGCAAACGCGCAGAAAACTGTGCAAATCTCATTTTATTCCAGTGATAAGGCTTTTGAAAACAGCGGGCCACATTTTGCGTTTTGTAGCTGTGTCTCTGGGTGGTGCAGATCTCTGCTGGTAAGAATTCATCATTCATACTCTGGTGAAATTATTCCATGTCAACCTTTGGTCTCCCTACCATATGAAGACATGAGATGCACTAGCTAAGGCGGGCTAGCATTATCTTGTGGACATCTTAAAAATTCTGCCATATGATGATTGCGGCGTTCAAAGACCAGTGCAACTGTGACAGAAATGTTGCAGCAATGATATAACAATAGCAGTTCTCAATTTGATGCTACACCATGTCGTCTGCATTGATAAGGATTCTCTCACCTTTGGATGATGGATGAATTTAAACTGAAAACTTCACCTACTATCTTAAGGAATACATAGTATATATTTGACCACTTGGGGGACTCAGAATGGATTGACTGTTTCTTAATGGGTTGGAGATCCTTAAATATCAGCCAAAAAAAAGGAGGCAAGTCCAAATTTTTGTTGCTTGTGCATCAGATTTATATGCGTACCGGAAACTTGAATGCAAAGGTTCCGACTCTGAACTTTTGAAAGTAAAAAAATGTTATATCAATTGCCTTCAAATTTTTACTTGTTATAATTGATGTAGTTAAGTATTAGAAATGAATGCATTAAGGTCTGTAGTTTAGACCCAATGCACCAGCATGCATGAAAAGATGAGAAATTGTTTTAATAGATTTAATATCCAAACTTCTTCCTATTGTCACTATGTAAACGTTGATCCACTGCCTCTCTTTGTTTGGCAAACCAGCTTTTAATCCTTCATCAGCTAAACGGATTTTGTAAATACAAATCCCCAAAAGCTGAAGCTCCAGTATTCTTGCCTTGTGTAAGACAACACAAAAAAGAAGATTCATTTCCTAATGAATCTGTTGGGCCTGTGCACCTCTGTTACTAAATCAACCAGATGGGCGTGTTTTTTTTTTCTTTTTTTTCTGATGGTTCTCTGCTTATCGTCATCGTGCCAACCCATCATGTTCATATTCTTCGGCTGCTGAAAAGATTTGGGAGTTGCTTGCTGCCCCATTGCTCTGTCATGTTGTATTTGTGCATCCGTTTTGGCCTGAATATGCTTTCTCTCCTGTGCGGCCAATGGAACCCTCTTATGGAACCCCTGATCAAAGAATAATGCATCGACTGTCACTCGGCCTCCCTTAGCAGTTGGCAAGAGCACTCTGAATTATTCAAATGCATTTTCATGAATACTTGTGCAGCTTACAACTCAGTGGATGGCAAATAACACTTACCTAAATAGAGTAACAGATCTTGTTTTGTAATTCCTGCTCATCACAGTAGTTCAGAATACAATCGTTAATTCATTCTCGGCTGGATGATCAGTATGAACAGCTCTTTCCATGTTCTTTTGAAAGCTACACAGTAGGCTTCTGGTTCATTGTTCAGGTGTTACTTCAACATTTAAACACGAGTATTTGACTTTATTTAAAAAGCCAGTTACGTCTTAATACATTGACTTTGTACGGGGGTGGCCTCGCAAGACTCAAGTGAAGCAGATTTTTTTTTGTGAGTGACTCGGTGTAACCTAATTTCATGAAGTGAACCTGAGTTTAACACCTTTTCATTCTGTTTTTGTTAAGTTTATTATTTTTTTTGCTTATGTCTATTAAGGTTTTGCTGAGGTGGTGGTTTGATCGTTTACCTCAGTGATTCCTCTATCATCTGAATACAAATGTTCCAAATACCAACCCGAGTGACTGCCCTGGATGACTTTGACCGACTCGTGTCCAAGAGCTCTGCTAACCTCTTCCAGTCCCAGTGCTGTTGTCAGGACATATGTCACATGTTGCTGCCGTTTCTTCATGCAAGAGCAAAAAAGCAGACCAATACAGAGACCACATCCTCCAAGCACAACACCACACCCTCGAAGACCAAGAACAAGGCGAAGTCCAAAATCACACCGACCAAAACCAAAGGGTTGGAGTTTGACTAATATTTTAGGAAAGATTTAGGGGGGTTGTACACCACAATATTCAAAAATTAATTAATTCAACCAAAACTACTTCAAGGTATTAAAGTAATAACTCTCCAAGACCAGGAAAAAGCAGCTGAAGAGCGCTCTCAAACCCTCCATCCTTACTAAATATCTTAAAGGCACTGATATTTAGCTGCTTGTTTTCAAAATTTGCACCTTCAGTAACTGGGAATCACAGAACAGGTTTGAGCCAAGCTTTTAATTGGTCAAATGTAAATATAATGGACATAGTTAAGCCTTGCTCATATCCCTGACAGATTAAAGCTTAAAGTAATCTTTTAATTTTAATATGAGACTATTTGATAGTATTATGAAAGCTTTAGAATTGCCTAGTCAGTGTCCTGACTTGACTCTGTTCTGTGAAGTAAGGTAAAGATAAGGGTGATAGCAAAGAGGCCTTCCAACCGCAAAGACCCAAAGATAAATCATCAAAATCAGCGTTATATGCAAAAAGCTGCTCAGCAATTCAAAAAAGGGTTTGATTGGTGTAATGCCAAGAAATACTCCTTTATCATTATTTTATGTTTGTTCGTTGACACATCAGTGGACACCATTTGATCGTTTCTGTGCTGTAGACACACTTGTATCGTCCACACGAGGGATTCATTTAAGCCTCATCCACATGGAAATTTCTGTGTGAGCAGTAAAAGTGTTTATCCTCTCACAAGAGTGAAGCTATTGATTTTGTGGGCAACAACTGTTTCCTCTTCTCTCTTTAGTGGAAATTTTGGAGTTGTGTTACTGACAGAGGTCAGAGGATCATAAAAAGTCTGTGCGACCGCACAAAAGATTGTCAGTTCGTCTTTTCAAGCCTCCTCCGATCTCAGAGCCCTGCGCTCATCCCACAGAAAGGCCAACTGAGGAGATAAAGGTCAGATGCACCTTTTCATGAGTTGTCGCTCTTAGCACAGCTATGGCACAGTGTGTATGAAATGCTTTCTTTTGCAGGATTACATTCGCAGGGCTGCCTTCTCTAAAGACTAGAACCCTTGTAAATCTGCAGATTACATGTCTTATGGCTGTCATGTGCATTCAGCATTAACATACATCATGTGGAAGTTTTTTTTTCTATTTCTATTTTTTCTGAATGTAGTGGTTAATGCTGAGTAGCTTGTTGTTGTCATCTATACAAATGGTGTAATAATGCGTCCAGTGCATGACACCATTACATAATACTAGCATCATGAGAGTGAGATGATATAAGATTTTGGCTACATTCTTAGGAAAATTAACAATACCTCTTTTCACAAATAGCAAAGTATAAATCTGTCATCAGGTGAATAATTCACCCCAGTTACTAACTCGTCCAAGTATTGCGTTTTTTTATTTCTGACTTATTCAAAGGTGTTCCTAAAGCCAAAGTCCAGACTCATTAAAACACAGTGAACTAGCCCATTTTTTGCTCTAAAGCAGAAGCTTCATTAGCAGCTAACCATTAGCTAGTCTTGATATTCTCACAGGGCTTAAAAATCATTTGTATCTAGTCTGTCGCTGTTTCACTATTTCTTTTTTTTTTCTTCCAAGAATCTGCTGAGCAGCTGCTGCTGCACAAATTATTTGGTGAGGTGTGCTTTATTAGCCGACCCTGTCAAAACAACAGAGCATCTTACTTTCCTCTAACACATTAGCCTGATATAAACCAGCTCCTTGTTGTCCGTCCTGAGGGTCTGAACCCTTGGCTTTTTGGAGGCGTGGGCTCTGTTGGAGTTATAAATGACTGGCACTTATTTTACCCAATCGCTAACTTTTGGCCTTGATGCGATGTTATAGGCAAGGTATTGGTATCGGCCGATATTAGCCATAAATTTTAGTATCAGACATTGGCTGTCAAAATAATTCACCAATATAAAAGGCGTTGTTTTTATATAACAAACCAGTGACAATTATGTCTGCAGCACAGCACAACGTCATGACGTTAAGCGCGTGCCAACCTAAGAGCAGGACCAAGGGAAAATGTCAGTGGTATGGAAGTTTTTTTAAATTGTCAGAAACTGGCAGCAGAACTGCTATTTGCAATGACTGCTGAGCATCAGTGATGCGAGAAGGAACGACAGCAAAGTCCTACAACACTTTGAACCTAATTAACCATCTCAAGAACCACCAGTCTGACCATGACGATGAGTTCATGGTGGCCCAAAGGAAAAGCAAGAGAGTGGTTAGCCCCAGGAAAAGAAAAAACTTCAACAGCAGTTTATTCTAAAAGGATAAAGATTGGCTTTGGTGTTATTAAATGCCAAGTGAGTTTTATATTATCAGATATCGACCAAAAGTCCAAAATCATGCATCCCTAGTCAAAGTGTGTCTTTGTGTTTCTCTGCTACTGTACCTCGTGTTGTCAGATCAGAATTCATTTGGACCCAGATCTGAAGGCTTCTGGTTTATGCTCACCTCGCCAGACCAACGCGCATTCTGACAGCAACTGGACACCACTTTGTGAGACAGACTTCACATCGACGAGAAACATTTGCACCGGTTCAAACTGCCAAGATCTTGTTACCCAGCGACTCTGCTGTGTTTATTAAAATTCACATGTAGACACAGAAAGCACAGGATGATGCACAGTTATCTCGTTCTCCTTGAACGCTTTGGTTTGGTGCCAATTAAGCCGCCTCTGTGTCTCCTTTGGTAATCACACCAACGCCCCGCTTTTCAGTTCCCCCCCACCTTATCAGCCCCAGTTTATATCATATTGTTGAAGAGGAGTGAAGGGAATGAATATTTCAGGAGCTGAGCGAGCACGAAGCACCGCCAGGGCTTCATACCATCTTGTTTGCACTTACTGCAGCCATTAAGTTTACAAGCAGCATTTGTATTTATCACCAGGCCTGGATGCTTAGAAGCAATCACAAACCAAACACAGGCAGAGAAATAACAAGGTTCTGGTTGACATGTGAGGAAAAACTGAGGTGAATTGCTGACATGCTGATGTCTTAGCAGATAACACTTAAATCATTTTCCTCCAAAACTTCACTGGTAAGGGTTCAAAGAGATATAGCCATAATACAAATTTTTGGAGTAAGTAGTGGTGTTTGAAGTTATTTTATGGGATTTTGCTGTAAGGCCCAGAATTGATTTGCAGAAGGGATAAAAGGAAGATACTTTATCTTCAGAGCTTTGTCGGAAAAAGCTTAGCATCCATTGGTAGTTCCGCCAATATGCCTGCAGGGCATGGAGGTAGGGTGAGAGGGGGGTTGCTGGCATTGACATTATATACCAGAATGAATTGTGCTGAGTTTACACCTCCTGCTGCTTACGTTCTGCTCTTTCATAATCTTTCATGAACCACACAATGTTTTATTTAATGTCCTGGGTCAGAGAGAAACTTGAGAAAAAACATATTAATAATGAAACGTGTAGTACTGGGGAGGGAAAGGAGAAGACGAAGAAGAAAAACTTGTTTGAGGCTTCTCAGCAAACAGGTCAGAAGACCTTTTGAAGTCTGCTGCTTCGGTGCAGTCAATAGTTTAAGAACTTGTGTTATTTCTGAATGTAAGGCCAGCTTGGACTTTTTCCTGCTTGAAAATGCCAAATATCTCCTCGCTGCTGCCCAGCGTCTCACCGCGGTCCCAAGAATAACCCCTCTCCCCCAACCCCCCCCCTCTACCACTCTCCACTCTCCGGTATATCAGCTCGGTGTTTTACTGAAAAGCAGTCTATGAACCAAAGATTATTCTTTAAATACCTTTCAGTATAACAACATAGAGGTTCTTGCATTACCAACTAACTAAATAATTTTAGCGTTCACTTTTTCTGCTGTCTTAATTTAGGAAGAATGAAGTCGGTTTCTTATGGGCTGCTGTGTGTCTTAAGACAAAATAACATTGGGGCTGCACTTTTGAAAGTCATTATCATATTGATTTATTTATACTGTTTCAAAGTAAATGTTTAGTTACATTGCTGAATATTTAGTGGACCAAATAAATATTTAGTTCCAAACTTAATATTTTCCTCCAAACTAAATATTTTGTGAGCAAGCTGAGGTAGCTAAATGTATAGGTTAGAAACTAAGTATTTAACTTAGTGAAAAGCTACATATTTAGATAATATGCAAAAGTATCTGTTGATCAGAGGAACTGCACTATCAAAATAAACTGTTCCTGTCAATATATTGCTAAATGTTCGCTTCATTCTTTGTTTTAAGGTAAAATGTACAAGAAAGGAGGAAAAGACGCAGCGATGAAGAGGCGACATGAAGGGATTCACCAGCATGAGTTTATAGAGAGATTCAGAAGACCCAGCTTTTATTTTGATAGTGCATTTCAAGTTATCGGGATGTGAATTTGCACATTACCTAAAAATTAAGCTCCCAGCTAAATATATAGATTGTTAGATAATTATTTAACCTGCATATAATTATTTAGATTGTTTACTAGATAGTTGGTTTGGAGTTTACCAACTAAATATTTTGCTAGAAGCTAAATATTTGGCTTTAAACCTATAAATGAATGAATAACGTGGTGAAAATATGAGTTTGAAAAAAAAAAACATTTTACTTCTGTTATGACAAGATAAATAACCCAAATTTCAGCTGTTACTTTTGGATGGTGTAACCCCGTGGTTTCTGTGGACATTTTCTGCTGCTTCTAATTCCTTCCAGCTTCCTCTCCATGTTGCTTTGACATGAGCTATTGCTATCGATGCCAAGGGGAGCAAGCATATGCTGCGGCCATAAATGTTTGTATTCCCTGCTGGAGCCTAATTTGCGGCTTTGTTTAGATGTGGAAGGGTAGCGAGCTCCTGGCCTCTCTGCCTCCCAGCTCTTAATTGCTTTATTACAACCATCATTTGAACTGGAGGCAAAAATCACTTTGGCAGCCTAGCATCACAATGGCCTTGCTGTGGGGTTGTGATGAAAACACTGTCGTGTAATTATCATTTGCAAATCTGCATAGTCATCAATTTTGTTGTTTTGTTGACTGTATGCAAAACAAAAAAATTATATATATATTAAACATTAGTCTAGTTTCCTGCAACATGAATATTTATCAACAGTATTATCATCAGGTTAGGGCAGCTGGTCTTTTGTATCTGTAATATTTGTTATTATTCTCTCATCATGTGAATAACTTGTCTGAAGTTTAACTCAGAAAAAGTTTGCTGATGGAATTACAACTAAGCACGGAAAAGTAGCTCAACACTGCCCCCTAATCTCCAGCCACTTGGACCTGTTTTATGTACGCCGATGGAAACCAGTGCACATCTAGAGGAATCCAAGGACAATGACCTCATAGAGGTTTTTATTGTGAAAGTCCACAGGAAGTTGTCATAGGCGGAACTGTCAGAACAGAAAGTTTTGTATTAATATTTTGCTCTTAGTGGATCCCCAGCTTCTATAAAGACAGTCTAATAAAAACTAACAGTCAAACCACACAATGATGACTGGGAAACCTTAAATTGCTTTGCATCAGTGAACAGCTAGCAACAAGATAAAAACATGATCAATAATGAAAAGTTTAAGGGGTAAAGGTGAGTGGACATATTAACTTCCTACAACTAACAACACATCCAAGAGCAACTGAGCGAACCTTGTGGTGGTTTCTGCAGAATTAATGAAGATTGACTGGTATGTGATCAGAGCTGGAATGTATTCACACGTATCAGTCACATATGCAGTACCTCCACTTGGATGGATCTGAAATTCCCTCATTTCTGAGTCGTCTCTGTGCTATCTCATGAAAAAGCTCCATGTCAGAGCACCTGTGCCTTCAGAGGAAAGTCCAGGGGCCGTGTGACTTATTCATGACTCTCCCGGCGTTATCCGTCCCAGGTCTCTGCATGTAACCTGCGTTGCCTCACAGACCAGCCCTTTGCTTCTTTCCACGCTTCAGCTTGCTCATCCTGTTTAAAAAGTAAACAGCCAGTTGCATCCGTGCTAATAATTCATGGGCCTCGAGAGGGAAAGGTGTTTATGTGGGGATATGAGATGCTATTAGCATCTTTAGCATCTCCACCACCATGGAACCAGGTCCTACTTTAAGCTGATCCTACCTTTATTTTAAACATTTCACAATAAGCTCAAAGCGGTTGGTGGTGTTCATGTAGCAGTAAAGTGTAGTGATCATCAACGATGCAATTAGAAATATATCCCTGTAGTCAAGACGGTGTTCTAGCTAGCTATTTAGCTAACTATCTAGTTATCTATCTAGCTAAAGGTAGCAAGCTATCGCCTAAATTATTACACGAACATTTGATTATCTTTCAATTGTTTAGCATTTTATACACATCTAAAAATTTGGTAAACTTAATTTATTATTTTGAAAATTGATCAAAAGCAATGCACCTATTAGAAATACAAAATAAATATTACTATAACAAAAATAACCGAAAGAATCAAATCTACTAAAGCTAAATTTCTAAGTATTTTTTTCTTTGTTAGTTTTTGGCTTACCATTGATGGAACAAAGTTTGCTTCTCATTGTCCAATTCTTATTACAATCACATTTTTAATAATAATGAGAAACTTTTCTAAATCCGCACGAGAACCTTTGTTCTTAGTTCTAAATAGCAAAGACGTACAAATAGAAGGTGTGAATTACAACATAACGAAGGAGACAAAGTGTTGTAAGTAAATAAATGAGTGCGAAACTTCGGGACCAGAAAGTGGTTTTGTTCTGATATTTCCAGCTCAGAGTCGTCTTGTAACGTTGCGGCTAACTTTGCAGCAAGAGGTATCCGACTTCCTGAACTATTTAAATCATTTCATGCATACAATAATCTTTTAGTAAGACATTAATTATGTTATTAAGCTACAGCTGACATAAACTGATTATGAGCCATTAGATCCCAACATCACTGGTAAATAATCAAACTCATCCATTCACAAAAACATTTGTGCTGCAGCTGCAGTCCATCGCTCACATAACAGATTTCTAACGCCTCGTCCACACTTAGATATCTTGGAAAATGAATACATTTTTGTGCATTTTGACCTTTCATCTACACAAAAATTGTGTTCTATATCACTAGAAAACAATTATTTACAAAAACTCTGACCAAAGTGGATCTTTGAGAAACCTCCAAATCTGTGTTTACATGTGTAGATGGGAAAACTAAGATTTTAGGGTACTGCACATTACCGCCTGAGACAAATGATGCAGCAACATATGTATCTGTGTACTTGGTTTGACATGATCCTCAATCAACACTGTATTGTGTTTTAACTTTATTCTATTTAAATGTTGTTCTAACTAGATATGTGTCCACACAAAGGAATCTCATTGTGCCGTGTTTAATTCCTAACAGGAATTCATGTGTTTGTTTTTTTTTCTTTCTTTTTTGAAGCAATCTGATTGGCTGACATAGGCTTTTATAGAATTGCATAAGATTCAGATTGAGGCTGTATTATTTGGTAATAAATACAATAGTATGTGGGATCGTGATGTTTAGGGTCAGAAAACACTTTTGGATCAGTTCTAACTTCTCTCTTCCATTGTAATAGGAGTTCAAAGTGTCGTGATTTAACTGGACAGCTGATATACCCACCACACCAAAAACAGAGATTTAAGTCAATCCAGTACTGTTTTTCTGTATATATGTTGAACCTCAGATATGTGTATCGGTATCGGAATTAAAAAAGTGGATCGGTGCGTCGCTAGTTAAGCATGTTTCTGCCGAGTTTAGATGCTGATGACTGTGGGCCAGAGGGATCTCCTGTAGCAGTCTATACAACAGTAGATTGATCGGAAGAAGCCTCTGACTGAAGACACTCAGTTGTTGTTTGACAGTCGGATGAAGAGGATCCTCCAGAACAGAACCAACCGTCTTTATCAGCTTGTTGAACTTTTTTTAAGCCACTATCCCAGATGCAGCTAACCTGAAAAAAAAAATGACAGAAGATCTGGATGTCAGGGTCAGAAAACGCTATTGGATCAGTTCTAACTTCTCTCTTCCATTGTAATAGAAGTTCAAAGTGTCGTGATTTAACTGGACAGCTGATATACCCACCACACCAAAACCAGAATGCACTTCAGATGTATTTATATCTGACTAAAACCCCATAAGACAGTTCAGCTCTGCATATTTGAAAACCTTTACTCTAAGCCATCTCTTTGAAACCTCTTCCTAATCGCCCATGCTTAAATGGTAATTGCACATGCCTCTACCAAACACTTGCTTTTTTTTATTGTCGGGGGCTTTTTGTTAGAGAAATATGTTACTAATGGCTTATGAATTAATAAGAAGCCAAACTGAATTAGAGTTTCATGCAAGGTGACTGTAAAGAGCTTGAAAGCCCCCAACGTTTTATTCAGATTTCAAGATTTTCTGGACGAGTGAGTTCCTTTTTTGCCATGGCCTATAATGCATCCTTTGTCGTCGTCTCTCAGCAGTGATTTAGGCCGCGGGATGCTCTCGGTGTAATTTACTTACCCGAGCAGAGCCATTAATTTTCTATTATTGTGAAAAGATGATTCTTGTTTTGGAGGCTGTCTCGATTATTTATTTAGATGCACAGCAGGGGAAACACGAGGCGGCGGCTAATGGAATATAAAGTCGCAGGCCTCATTCCCATTCTGACATTTAACTACAGAAGCGGCACATGTGTTAATGTGTCCTCCCCAAGCACCTTAATTCAACTTGAAATTCCTAATGGAACTCGCTATCTGCACTGGGCCTTTGAGACGCTGAGGAGGCGGTAGGGGGGGCGACTTAACTCACAAATTCACTTGTCTGAATCTTAGCTGTATGTCTAGCGACTTAAATGCTCCACTGCTTGCGTGTCTAGAGGGAAACGACATTAGAGCATTCTCACTTGTATCGTCGCCTGCTTTCACTTTCTTTTTCTTTTTTATGCAGTGACATGATATTTCTGTTGCTAAATCACAGCATTTTTATTATTTCCTTAACCTTATAATATACACCCATCTGACTGATTAACGGCCAAGCATATTAATACTTCGCTTCGACTTAAACATAAGGTACACTCATGAAAATACCAGGGAGGGTTGAAAGTTGTGACAACTGACTATTAATAATTAAGAAATGTTTAAATAATGCTCTGTTGATCAGTTATAATCCTGGTTGCAGTGTCAGGCTACAAAAGTAAGTTTGCTTTAAGAAAACCTGTCAATTTAAAAAAAAAAGTCATTTTTTGATAAGTTTTGGTGATTTGTTTTTTTTTTTTTTTTTGGCCATATCAGCATTAATTTATTTCACAAAACTGCAAAGGAAACACTTTTTATTTTCACATCACACGAGTCACATGATTAACAACTGGATGTTGCCATTGGTGAAAACGATGATGAAGAACATGACGGGAAGCAGTTGGAGGGCGACAGTGTGTCATGTTTTTTAATGACCCATCAGCTGAAAAAACTTATTCACTGAGTTTCTTATTAAATGGAAATACCACAGTTGCAAAATTGTGTTTTGTGCTAGTTTGTAATGGAAACCCTGCTATTGTGGGGAGTTTTCCAATATCAGCTCAGATCTTTGGCCATCTGGAATCCCTACAAAACTGTTTTATAGGTCTTTGTTTGAAATATTTGTACCATTAAATTATTTAAGTTCAGATAGACAGTATGCTCACTGTTTTTTATGTTTTTTTTTTCATTTTAGCTAGTTGTTCACCATTCCAGGTTATTGTAAGGGTGTTTTCACACCAAATAGTCCGGTAGACTACGTTCAATTGATGTATTGACAATTTCTATAGGCTAGCACGGAAAGATGACTCTCATAGTAGCAAGGGGGAGGTAATGGCAGTAGGGTTTCATGTCAATGCCTTAAAGATGTACAAGCAATAAAAAGTTAAGCCACTTTAAAGTCCACTTTATTCTGGATTAAAATGTGTAAGCATGGCTGCATATAGAACATTTGGAAAACCCTTTTAAGCTAAAAGGGATTTTCTTTATTGGCCATCCTACTATGGTGATACTTCTCTAAAATCTCTCCTTGACAATGCTGTGGATATTCCTTCAATTTATTATCATTAAAAGGTTTCTGCTCCTCAAACGTCAGTTCCAGTACTGTTATGAATTGTCCAGAAATCCTTGTTAAAGGATTTTCATCACTTCAACAGGAACTTGTGGGGATTCAATTAAAGGGCTTTTCGGCACCAAATGCATCAAGCCATGGAACATGGCATCCACAGCGTTAATAAGATTAAACCAGAACAATAATTTGCCAGAACACCCTGGTGGGTGCAGTGGACTGGAACCATTCACACAAAACCAAACATGAGTTTGCTTTTCACTATAAACTTATCACATTATGGTTTGGATGTCAGTAATTATTTTATAAGGAGCTGCTGCTATTGTAGATTTTAATATTAATATTATCATACGAGCTACTGCCCACTGTCCCCAGGAGGAAACTGTGCCAGGGGCCTATGTCTGGTACAGTGTATTATGTTATGATTTCTTTGAATCCTATTGTGCCTAATTTTGACAAATACACCACAAAAATGTTTAACAGCATTTTGAAAACACTATTTACCAATTAATTATGTAATTTATTACAAATTATGTTTTTTTCTTCATGTTGGTAACATTAATGGCAGCAGTGGAATGACTGATCACGTCATAAAGAGATTTAGGGCTTAGAGCCACTTTTATATATATATATATATATATATATATATATATATATATATATATATATATATATTAAAAACATACAATATTACAGCATGTCTGTGGTTATGTACTGTAATATAAAATGCATAGACTCATTTAATAAGTTCTGACTTTACCTAGGTTGTTCAATCACTAGATGTAATGTTAGTACTTATAACTCGTTATGTTATTTTATACTTTCCATACTGTTCTGAAATTTATTTCATAAGCAATATTGTTGCTTACCATGCATTTCAGCCCAACATATTGAAAATAACGATAGATTTTGGTTTGGTTGGTTAAGACATCTTGTAAACGTCCTGAAAAAAAAAAAAAAAAAAAAAAGTACAGACATGAAGTCAGTGAAATCGCTGATAAATGGATTTATTAAGCAGAAATGAAGTTAAAATCCATTTATAAAGGCTGACCTTCACCATCCTGCTTGCTTTGCCTTCATTGAGGTCTCGGCTCTGGAAAGTTGAGCAAAATGCTGCTGCATGTAAATGAAGGTCTGCTGAGTGGGCAGAAATGTTTCTGCCCGGCGCTGGCTCTGATTCAGAGCCTTCCAACTCTGTTGTTATTACAGTTAATGACAGCGTCTCATCTGAATGAGTAACGTCCAGTCAAGTGCTGTGACTCGTTCCTTTTTGGCTTTTCTCTTCACTTTACTGCGAACGACGTCTTCCTGGTCCAAACCGCAGCGGAGGCTAACATCCTCATCATGAAATTTTGTGTTCTTCAGTGATGAAAAGAGCAGCTTATTAAGCAAGGTCTGTTGGAATGAAATAGATCTTATAAGAGACGGATGGGACAGAAAGTCCTCATTTTAGTTAATCTTAGCAAAAATGATTAACAGGGTACTGGATAACTAAAGGGACGACACTGCTATTAGCAGGTTAATTAGCCAATCATAGTAACGTTGCCTCACATCACTGCTGGCTTTATATTAGTAATATTTTTCACAGAATAGCACGCAGCCCAGTCTCTGCACATTAATACAAAACAGCATACCTTCTTACATATTACTGCCAAAAGACTTCACCTGCTCCAAATTTAGAAATTAGAGCAGGTTCTGTTTGGTGGCTGTCCACTGTGATTAGTGTGACTTGGATCATGAAGCTTTCACTAAATTTGCAGCTTTTCATTCATGAATCTCCTTATTAGAAAGCTTCAAGTGTTTCATTCAATCAGGATCTCATTTCAAGGCACTTTTTGACCCACTGTCACAAAAATAGAATATATATATTTGTCTTGTTTGGAATAAAAACAGTCAGCAGTAGGTTTTTCATTCTTTGTTTAGATATCTTGTTTACATGTGCAACTAAGTCAATTAGAATATCATTAAAAAGTCAAATTCATAAAATAAAAAATGATGTGTGTTATCTTGACAGCCGTCCAACAAACAGTCACATCGTCCATAAGGAGGGTAAGCCAAGAAAGTTGATTATTATAGAAGCTGGCTGTTCATACAGTGCTGCATTAAAATCAATGTATTGGAATGTTATGTGGAAGGACAAAGTGTGGTAGAAAAAGGCGCGTCAGTATTGAGAGGATTGCTGAGTGAAGTCCATTCCAGAGTTGATGAGCCTGGAGCCACTAAACCAGGGGTCTGCGGCTCTTCAGACCTTCCACTATGGCTCCTAATGACTTTGGACAGAATGACTCGGGCCCGGCCACATGGTTATTTTATTTGAAAGGCTACATAAAGATTTGTTTATGTATTTATTCAAAGTAAAAGCTCGTTTACTCTGCCCCTCCTCCCTCTGGATCCGGGTGTGACTCAAACAATCCTTCTTCATTAATAGAAATGTATATTTAACGTAAATCAAAACTTTTTATAGCATAGAAACACAGCAAATGATATTCTAATTAATTCACACTCACCTATAATCATGACAGCTCAACTCTTCAGAGTGTTTACATCCTGCTCCTGCACGGAGGAAACCTGCAGGTGCTAGAAGTCAGAGGACTTGTCAAAGGTCAAAGGTCAGCAGCCAGCATTATCCCACCCAGGTTAAAAGTGACAGCTGAACCACACACTTCATCCACCCCCTAATTGACTTCCAAACACTGCGGCGCTTTAGTTGTGGAGTAACTCCTCAGCATTAGCTGCAGCTGTAAAGTCAATATGACTTTATTAGTGACTCCGTCTCCATCGACGGGCCCTACTTGCACTTTTGACCTCAAATAACTGATCCGCCGTCTGGAGACCGCTCTCCGGCTCGTCCCTCTTCCTTTCTTTCCTTCCTTCCGTCACTTACTCTGTCATTATTCCGCCTCTCAATGATCATGTCACCCTCCGACTCCAAATCCCGGAAGAGTGCGGGCGGCCAGGAAATTCGATATTGTTGCTTCCCCTCCTTTTTTTCGGAGTCCATCGGTAAACCTCGCTAATCCGTAAAGCCAACCTTGGATTTGAGCCGCTGAATATGAAGGGAAAGTAATTGGGCTGTTGCTAATAATTGGATTTTCTGCAGCTTGGATATGAAAAAAATAACAATGTTCAGACCAGACTAAGCCCACACCTTTTTAAGCTTCAGTTCATAGGCTGAGGCAAGCCCCAGGTTGCACATAGAAAATGATTAACATTTAAAATCTGCTTTCAGCCTCTGTGTTTTTAAATAGAGCTGTTTGAAAGCTCTAATTTTTGATAAGAATGGTTTAAGCCCTCGTAAGATGGACTGAGTGGGTCATTAACAAAAAAAAAAGTACATTAGCTGCCTGCAACAAAAAAGGAGAGAGGGTGAGAAAATCTTGGTAAGCTGAGGAAAGGATCTAATGATTTAAAGACATTCAGAAGCATTTCTTTTTATCGTGGTGCTGAAAACCAGACACATGGATCTGACAGAGTGGATGCATTAGTGTGAACAGAGCTGAGTGGGAGAGTTGCTGGGCAGGTGTGCTCTGTGAGGCTGGAGACTGCATCTCCAAAGGAGGAGCTTTGTGGAAAGAGGCGGGGCTTTGTGAGACCAGGTGTTTAGGCAATGGTTACCATGGGAGATTAAAGGACTTCTCAGACATTCATGAAAGAATCAAATCAACACTCCAGGTATATTATGATGAAAGAATAACATTAAATTGCATCAAGAATAGCTGGAGAGCGGTATGAGTCTCTCATATATATACACTGCTCAAAAAAATAAAGGGAACACTCAAATAACACATCCTAGATCTGAATGAATGAAATATTCTCATTGAATATTTTGTTCTGTACAAAGTTGAATGTGCTGACAACAAAATCACACAAAAATCATCAATGGAAATCAAATTTACTAACCAATGGAGGCCTGGATTTGGAGCCACACACATAATTAAAGTTAAATGTTCCCTTTATTTTTTTGAGCAGTATATATATATATATATATATATATATATATATATATATATATATATATATATGTGTGTGTGTGTGTGTGTGTCATATTATTTATTTAGTTAATTACATTTTAATAAAAATAACTAACTAAACTGCCTCTTTTAAAACTTTTTTGAGCTTTACATAATGTTATTCTATCATCAAAAACAAACCCGGAGTTTTGCCTTGATTCTTTGATGCATGTTTGAGAAATCCTTTAATCTCCATGGCAACTGTCCAGCTCTACAAAACAACTGATTATCCCTAGCCCCGCCGTTGAGGACGGAGCCCCTCCTTTCCCTCATCAGTTTCTAAAATTTTGCCTCACAGAGCACACCTCCCTACGACTCACCCTTCAGTTCCTTCAGACTAGCCAGCAGCAGTTAGCAAACACTGGGTGGAATTGCTCTGAGCTCCTTATAGGAGCAGCTTCTCAGTGAAACATAGAAGCTGTATTCACAGCTTCTATGTGAAACACAGTTCAATCTTCATGTTGTGATGACTTCCTTAAGGTGGAGTTTCAGAAAGAGCAGGAGTTTTTAAAGTGACAGAAGCCCAATTTCAAGGCATTAAATTACAAAGTCAGATTTTTTATATCTGTGTGTGATATATTTTATAACAAATAAAGGTAATATAGTTATTTGGTTGTGCTACTGCCCTTCTAATCATTTAACTCCATTAAAAGTTTTGAGTCCTCCCACTAGTAAATATTATAGATCCACATATTGTTTAATTATTTAGTTATTTATTATAACATTGGTATTAATTTTTTTTTGTAATGTTTTTATGTTTGACTATTTTATTTTCAACCTTCAGATCAAGGACAAAAAATTTTAAAGGAATGAGAAATGAACAAATAAAATCCTTCAGTTTAAACTGTTTTGCCATATTTTTGACTGTTTTACCAAACTGTCTGTGTGGTAATCTGAAGTACGGCCAATATCAGGGGAAAAAACACCCAAAAAAACAGTAAGGCTCCTGTGGGCTGTAGTTTCCAAACCGGCATTCACTATTTGAAAAAGTCTCCAAGAAGCCATGGGAAGCGACGGAAATGAGCAGCGTACCACATGTCGGGGCCCGTGCATAGACCGGGGGGCCGGGGACGGGCGGGTGGGGGGAGACAACAATGCTCCCCATCGTGTCTTTGAGGTCCCAGCCCAGATTATTGGGAAGGAGCGAACCTCATGTTGCTTTAAGGGAACAGCGGAGGGCCTCGCCTCGCCGCGCTCTCTCATTCGCCTAACCGCCCTCCCCACCCCCCTTACACCCTCACCCGTTGGATGATACAGTGAAGTCATCCTCACTGTTCTCCCCTGTGAAGCTATTAGATCTCGAGGCATGCTGGCTTCACAAAGCACCACTCTAACGGCCAACGTCTTCCAAACAAGTTCTCTCTATACAGCAAATCCATAGGCTCCTACAAATGTTATTGTGCTCCAGATCCCTGCTGGGTCCAGCGAAAGTCAGTTTTGTGCTGCAAAAACATGATTACACACTTGGATGTGCTGAAAGGTTGAAAAACTCGCAAAAAGAGGAGAAAAAAAAGCTTTCTCTGGTGAGTGAAGTAGGCCTCTGAGGTCTGAAAGATAACGGTGTGGTCAGGTGGATGGAGGATTATTAGCATTAAAAGTCAAAACGTGAGTTCTTAAATGATATTCATAGTAATTGTAAATAAAACGATATAGACACTAGGGTGAACCGGGTAGCAGTGCAGGTTGCAGAACTGAAGTGCTGTCTGTCTCTCACAGACAGCAAAGAGGCTCCCCCCCCCCATCATTTTCTTTATTACTACACACTAAAGGTCAAAGCTAAAAAAGAATCTTCATGGAGTGACTACAATTATATGTAATTCTGCTGCAATAGCAGGAACAAAGAACTCAAAGAGCACAGTTATTTTCAGAAAGCTGTAATTTTGTAATTTCAAATAAGGGCAAAGCTATACGCACAAGTCGATCCATGAGTATTGGTTAAAAAAAATGAAAGAAAAACGGAGATTATAGAACTATATTGGAATAACAAAAGGGTTTGATGTGTTGTAGTTAAATGTAAAACAGAGGAATGCATGCATGCGTTTCCTCTGTTTGCAACTCGCTCATAAAACCAAGTGGCCTTTGGAAATAAGCTTATAACCTGGAAATGGACCAAATTGATGTATGCGGCGTGTCCGACACCAGACAGGCTGAACGGTACAGGAAGAACTGACACAAAAACCTGAGCTGCTTGCCATGTGCATAGATGTATGTATGCAGAAGATGAGTCCAAAGTGATGCATTTCAACCAGGAAGTTTATCTCTGATAGGAAACAAGATGAGCATCTCTCTGCTTTCCAATCATCCCACTGGGCAGATTTAAGGAGAGTGGCAACAGCAAATGAGGTGGATTAGCAGACCGTTCCAAAAACTGAGCATCCAGGAGATAGTAATAATCTGTTGGTATGTGATGATACATACAGCAACTGTCTTCAGTCAGGCCACTTCAGTTTTGTTGCAAGACTGACT
>NW_015112922.1:401494-401930 GCF_001443285.1 Poecilia latipinna
ATAATAATAATAATAATAATAATACATTTTATTTCAAAGGCGCCTTTCTGGCACTCAAGGACACCGTACAAAGAGCGAAAAGTAACAGAAACAATAAAAATGTAGCAATTAAAAATAGATAGAATAAATACACAACAATGTATCTATATGAAATCTATATATAAATCTATGTAAAAAATCTATATAAAAAAATCAAGCAAACCAATTGTGTCATATTGAAAAGGCAGATCTAAAAAGGTGTGTTTTAAGTTCGGTTTTAAATTTAGGGAGTGACTTTATGTTTCTAAGGTGAGGTGGTAATGAGTTCCAGAGTTGGGGGGCAGAGCGACTGAAAGCTCTGCTCCCCATGGTGGTAAGACGAACAGAGGGGACAGTCAGATGGATGGAGGAGGATGATCTGAGGGAACGAGAGGGAGTGGCAATATGAATAAGATTG
>NW_015112922.1:405856-421527 GCF_001443285.1 Poecilia latipinna
ATCGTTAATCTTTGAAGATAGTTGGATGATATTATATATATATATATATATATATATATATATATATATATATATATATATATATATATTTAGTGTTGCTTATCACGGCAGCTGCCCAGGGCTTCAAAGTTTTGGGGGTGCCCCAAATATCTTTTCTTTTTTTTTTCAATTGATGTTTGGAAATCAATGATATTTTAAAATTTCCCAAAAAAGTTTGTCAAAATCACTCTTAGAGGTTTTACCTTGCCAGAAAATCAATACGAAGAGTTTGGGAAAGTTCAGTCCTCAGCCCAGGTGTAGAGTGAAAGCTTGCTAGATGTGCCAAAACTTTTAGTGGTCATGCTCCAAAATATTTGTTTTTGGTATTTTTTCAGTCCCTGTATTACACACATACATGGCTAACATGGTTTGCGATCACATTTTGAACTATTTCCTATGGATAGGGTGAAGAAAGTTCTAGAAATGTATATCTGGAACTTTGTGGCTAAGTTTACACATTGATAATTTTGTAAAAGTACCATTAAAGGGAAATAAATAACTGCCACTTATCAATTACTTCATGTTATGAAAACATAAAAAACATCATAAACACATCATATAGTCAACAATTGTAAAAATCAGTAACAAACATTACATTTAGTCAAGTTCCATCATCAAAATCATCAATCAAATATGTTGGACAATATTCCAGTGATTATGGATCAAAAGCATCTGGTTTTTAGTCTTGATTTAAAGGAACTCAGTGTTTCAGCTGTTTAGCAGTTTTCTGGACGTTTGTTCCAGATTCGTGGTGCATATAAGCTGAATGCTGCCTCTTATCAAAAGTAATCACTGTCTGTGTTTTTCACATTTTAAAGTCAGACAACTTGGTTGAACTACAGTTTGAAATGTAACACTTATTCTGAGGCGTCATTTAAGGACCGAAGAGACTTCTGAAATAGTTTTGAAAAAGAATAATCTGTAGACTATATGATGTTATTATCTCCTGTGTGAGGGGCCACAGGAGAATGAACGGTGGCATTTCTTGTAAAAAATAAAAATAAAACCACGGTGTTACTCTGAAACTCACCGCCTCTCAGAGCTCCACTGTGTGACCCTGACTTCCTTTGCTCACCACCAGAATTCACTCTTTTTTTTTCTTTTTCATTCCCCCCTTCCTCTGTCCCCTGAGCCTGTATTGTCTCGAGGGACACAAATAAATCAGTGTTCTCCCCCCTTTTCATCTGTGTTGGAAAATAATTAAAAGGAGGGCGCTGAATTGTGTACAAGCTGAATCCTCTGTTCAGTAAGCCACCTCCATCTAAGAAACCCCCCCCCCCAACACAACCACCTCTCCTTCCTCCTCATTCCTCTCCCTCCTCTTTTTTTAATCTTAATATGTTCTGCTCTGTTTAAGATTGAGATCAAATACTCTCTCATAGAGCTGAGGTAATTAGATTTCACTATGTAAATGGCCTTTAAAGCACGCTCAGAGTGTGAGGCCCTGTGCTCACATTTGTTCGCTGCACTGCTGCCTCCCTCAGGTCATTTGTGTATGAATCACTTGGCATCGTTCAGCGCTCCGCCGCCATAGCAGAACGTAAACGGGAGCCGCTCACTGAGTCACTCTGGAAGAAGAAAAGAAGAAGAAGGAAAAAAAATGCAAGCGACTTTACGAATGAAGTCGCTTGCATTTTGAAATAAAATAAAAAATTACTGTAATAATTTATCATTCTGTCACCATTATTCTGGAAAAATCCCAGAAAGTAGTGTGATCTGAATTTCACTGTGTGTAATTGAAACGTGAAGCTGCTTTCAGTGATGGATTTGTTGTTGTTGTTGTTCAAATATAATCCTTCATTTTTTTTTTTGTTTGGAGTCAGAAGGTTGATTGTTGTCTTTCTTATGAAGCCAAAAGACAGCAGATATTGTCTTAAGGAGATGAAAGGAAGTAGTGACATCACTGATGTATAAAAAAAAAAAGCAGCCTCCTGTTTTTGGTGGTACACTCAAATCCTGGAAAGGGGACCATATGTCAGGCCCCCTCTCTGTTCCTCGCAGGCCCCCCGTTAAGCCGCCCTTGCACACCAATTAAGCTGCTATTAACATATATTTTTTTATTAATTGCCCTATCACCGTGGAAGCACAGAGATGCGTTAAAGGGCCGGTCGGGCAGATCTCGTGTGGCATGGCGGCGTTCTCACAGAGAGCGACAGCTGAAGGAATCAGGTCAGATTATATGAGCATGGACAACTCAACAGATTTGTTTGTTATTGATAGCAGCAATCAATTCAATTAGTTTCCCTAATTCACTGAATGCCTGATGAGATTAGCAGGGGGAATGTTTTGTCATTTACTGTCTAATGTATGCATGAGTTTCTCCTTCAGCAGGGAACAGCGCTCATTTCTTTTTTTCCTCTCTCTCTCTTTGTGCACTCGCTGTTTCATAACGACAGCTTTCCATTTCCTCCGGAGTAATTGCACTGCCCTGTTAGATTATCCGGTCTAAATTGTAATACTAATTATAAAGCCTAACAGTTGTGTCGCATCAATAGTCTATTAGGATTAATTAAGATAGGAAGTGACAGCTGACGATTAAGCGCATCAGTCGCAGTTCAACGATGCAGAGGTCAAACGATCAAGTTCCTCTCCGTCAGAGGAACGCCCAGACTCAAAATAAAAAAAAAATAAATAAATAAATTATGCAAATGATGTGCTGTCCTATGTCTGGTGCGCTTTTTAATTGTTTTCATTCTTTCTTTTTTTCTTTCTTTTTTTTTTTTTTTACTGTTGCATTGCTTGCAGACTTGAAGCCCAGTCTGCTGTACTGCAGCGAAAGAACAAACGATTTCATAATTGATTATGCTTCTAATTAAAAAGCATACAATTAGTGGAAGATATTGATAGTTCAGCATGTGCCTTTTAACCCCGAAGCTGTCCGGCTACTCCCAGAGGAGACGTGTGTCCTTTCGTGTTAATGATGGAAACGACTTTTAGATAACGAGGCTGTCCCAGACAATCAGCTGTGTTTACACACTGACCCGGACTTCTGCTGGCTCGGCCCCTGGATCTCTCTCCGTGCCTTTAGACGCGCCAATATCACTGTAATTATACAACAACAAACCACAGAGGCCGCCGTTACTATGACAGTGTCTGCAGTCATTCTGCACATGGACTGTTCTCAAATTACAAAGAGAAAAGCGCTGCTCTGAAAAACCTTGAGAGTAAGACAGATTTAACACTGGCATATGAATCAATCAGTTTGACCTTCTAGTAAGTTGTAAAGTTTTATCCAGTTCCTGCCAACATGCAAATTTGAGGCGAATCCAAAATTATTCATACTCATGACAGTTAGATGTGACATTATTTTTTATTTTAATTAAGAAATTTGTTTCTGATAGAAAATAAGGACATGTTTCCAAACAGAGCAATATAAATGAGTATTAGTTTTGAAAGCAATAATAATTTGCTAGTTTTAAATCATATTTTGCTAAAACAGAAAAATCCTTATTGGGACTAATCCAGTTATTTTAAAAATTTCTGATCAGCTATTTTTTATGTTTTCATTAGAATTTATATCATTTATGTTTGGTGATTAGCTCCATGTCTTTGTCTAATCTGTACCTCCTTCTACAATACTATCAGATCCTGGTTAAGAATCTGGTTGGGCTAATCTAAAAAGTTAGCTAAAAAATTATTTGTGCTAAACCTGAAGCACTGATCATGAACATTAGTTCTGCTGATGGTAACACACTACACCAATACGGTATTTAGAGAATGCTAATGCTAAAACTAAAACACAAACTTCAATTCAAATACCTCAACCCTCGAAAACCAATTTAAAGTTGACATTATCATTTACATGTTCTCTTATGACCTCAAATATTTATGTTTGTCTTGTTTTACAAAACAACCACATAAATTAGTGCTTCAGAATTTGTCTGGAAAAATGTATTTACCTAAAGCTAAGTGTGCTAAACATTTTTAGAGTTAGCAAAAGTGCTAAAGAACTAAATAAAAACTTAGCTCTGCTAATTAATTAGCAGAAGTGTGCAGTTTAAACCTAGTCTGCTTGTGGTCTTTACCTTTGGACCTATTTATTTGGATATGAAGATGTCTGCTTCTTAGCTTGACAGCCTGCACTGCAGACTCTTATTCTGAAGTATAAAATAAAGTAGTTTTTTGTAATATCCTATTACCTTGACAAAGTTGACAGAAAGGTTGACAGAACTCTGCTATGCTAACCCTGTATAAAAACGTTTGTTTAAAAATCACGAAAACCCAAGCTTTGCATGTTTCTGAAATATTTGACAGACATAAAATCATACAGTTTGGGAGCCTCTGCCTTATTCTTTTTTTTTTTTTTTTTTTTTGTCAGTGCAAATATCATTATATCTCATGAGCTGGATGCATCCATTCACCTCCACCCGGTGGCTCTGATGTCCGTCCATCAGCGCCGTCACCTCACAGTAAAACAGCTTCAGCTGGACGCCTGTCTGGGTTGTCTCTCTACCTGCACTAGTTTTCCTTCCCAAAAAGTGCAAAAGCATTTGTGTTTGACATGGACATTCACTCCAAATTCTACACGCCCTGCAAGTTTGAACATATTTGTCTGTCTTCTGCCTTGCTGGTAGGCCGGGAACAGACTGGGAGCCTGTCCGGTGTGTACTATGCCACCTGCAGCATGGCAGCTGGGGACGGCTCCGCAGCTGCCATGACCCTGAGGAGGACGATGGGGATATGAATCAAAATGGAGGTGTCACGGCCTGCATCAGCTGCCACTACAGGACACATTTAATTAGCCGTTCAGAATCTGAACTGTTTAATTATCAAGCTTAGAGTTGTCTTTAATATGAACTGCTTTCTGTTCTGTGCAATGTTTATTTACTTGCATTGTAATATCTGTGTTGCTCATGTACAGTTGTTAAAACTCAACAGGAGTTCCTAAGTCTGCATGTTCACCCTGAACACATAATCCTGGGATATTGAACTGATTTATGTATTTCATCTAAATATGAGTAGTTACTGGGGGTTTAATCTGATATCTTACACGATTGTTCAGTGTTTCCCGCAGAAAACTGCTAACCCGCGAGCTAGGGCGGTCCACCAGTGGCCCACTGCGTTTTGGTATTAAAAAATGTTACAAAAATTTGGAGGTGTACAAGCAGGCATCATCATTTGGAAATAGTGTGTGAGGCCAACGGGCAGAAGCAGGGGGAGCACAATTGGTGCCCACGCTCTCACATCCAGTTCAATATGGTGACTATAAACTTTAGCTTAATCTGTCTTTACTGTTACTGTTGTATAAAAAACCCTATTTTAAACAAACAACACTTAGCCTTGTGGGGTGGGGAAGTAAAGCCTGGTGGCCCGCCAGGCTTATATTAAACACTGGGGGAAACTCTGGGTTGATGGTTCTTTCCATGTGTTCTCTTTCTGTAAAAGGATAATACATTGGAAATATTTGCCTAAATTTAAGCATATGAAATCTCTTGTACCCTAATTGGCTCAGGTTCTTCCTGATGTCTCACCCAGTCACTCTTCCATGATTTTTTCTAGAAAATATCTTTCATGGTGTGTGCTGGATCTGGCACTTACAAACATTTGACATGCAAACAAGTTGCCAGATAAAAAACGGAGAAAAAAGAAAATAGTAATTTTTGTTTTTATGCAAGATATACTTATGAAGAAACCACTCTGTACTCTGTGCTGTTTCAGAGGTTTTAAAATGGAAACTTTGTGTTTAAAATAAGCTTGCTTGTAAATCTGAGGAGTTTTCTGAGAGGTTGATGTGACCAGTCACAAATGTCATCCAGTTAAGATTTTATTCAAAACAACTTAAGTTCCCCTCTCCTTTAGCTTGTTTTTATCATGTGTTCAATTTTGATTGATTCATTTCTCTATTAGATTTTATTGATTATAGTTAAATACTAACTAAGATTACCATTTGCTCAGAATTTTTCATTCATTTTTCTCTTTTTACTGTTGTAAATTGAGATTATTGTTAATCGAGCAACAAACAAATTACCTTTCAGTGAAACAATGTTACAATATTTAAGAGAAGAAATGCATGAAACTGAATGTCTAAGTTAATTTACAATTTATTCATCTTTGAGCACAAGCAAAATATCCTATAACAGTAAATGTCATATATCCAGTTCATCTGTTGTTGATATTTATTTACTTTCTTTCCAGTAACTAAACTGTAACTGTAATAGTTTTTTCTTAAGGTGGGCTGAGGGGAGGGAGGGGGTCGGCAGGGTTCATGTCTAGATTGTGTTATGATGTTTACCACAACTGATATTTAAGATCAACAGTTCTGTAATAAACAGTGATGTCTGGCGTTGATGAATCTTGTTGAAGTGCGAGAGGAAAAAGTCTCCAGAGAGCGTTCTGTATATTGATATGTTGGAAGTGCAAAGACTGCATTCAAGTCCCATACAGCGGGGGTCTCTTAAGGGGCCGGACTGCTTGGGGGCACACTTACCCCAGAGCTCCCCGAGGAGCAGCGTTGATATCGGCAATAAAACCCTCCAAAATACAGTGGGAGAGCATCAACAGAGGCTCCGTTCTAACGTCAGATATCGATAGACAGAAGTAATCCACACACTACGAACACAAAAACTGAGAAATGTCAGTGGAAGACACGGCGTATTCAGCAGCAGAAAGCGCCTTAGCATCTGTTCTTAAATGGCTTAATCTTTCATGGAGGCCAGCGGAATGTGGAGCAATGCTAAACTACTTGTCAAGACAAATATTTCCAGCAGACTCCATTTGTATAATGGAATGGGGGAGGAAGGGGAAAAAAAAGAGATATATAAGCGGGCACTAAAAGTGTTTCTTCTGCCTCTTGCCCCCTGGCATCCAGCTTTCTCCTTCCCCTTATCTGGCACAAAGAGTGCATTGTTAGCAGAGCCATTACAAACAGTCCTGACTACACTGGACGACATATGGCTCAGGGGAGAGCACTATAGATTGCAAGCGGTGGAAGAAAAGAGAAAGTTCATCAGACCCATCTCATCTGACCTTGCGTGTTTCAGGGGGAGGGAAACACGGAGGGACACCAGCGCTGAATGGACAGATTTTCCGAATGCTTTGAATTCCGTTAGGATGGCGGGGAAGAGAGAAAGGCGAGATGCTCGAATAAATGGATTTGGCCTATAAAGTGTAAGTGGTGTGATGCCCATTTCTTCAGAGGGATGACATTAGGGGGACCGGTTTGTATTGATGGCTGCACAAAGAGGGCCAAAGAGCGCACACAATGAGGAGTCAACGGGAGCACGGAGAGATTAAGGTTGATATAGTTTAGCTCTATAGCTTTGGGTCTTTTCATTTCCCAAACACAAAGAGGAAGAATGAAGGAGTGTTGTGTCTTAAATGCCTTTTTCCTCTCTTTTGTTTTATTCATTTTAATTTATTAGTCACATGTCCCCCCCCCCCATCCCGGATGACAACAACAACAACAAAAAAACCCTTCTCGGATCGGATGTATTACTTATGACATCCCAGTTTTCATCCGTTCACAATTTCTACATTAGAGCTAAACCTCTGCAGCTGGAATCTCACGGCTGAGTTCGCCTGAGCCCATGAATTATTGAAACCTTCAGAGCCACTGGCAGGCAGGTTGAGGGGAGTTCATGTCCAAAGCCGAGCTTCAGATTCACAGACATCCCAACAGGAGTGTACTACAGAAAAAAAAGCTACTAATAAAAATTTCATTGAAATGAGACAGAGGGTGTGTGTGTGTGTGTATGTGAGGGAAGGTGGGGTGGATATTGCTAGCATTCTCCCCCAGCATCAGTATGAAATCTTAATCTGAGTTAATGGAAGAGATATGAAAGCCTTTCTGAATTCAAACACAAGCGGTGCATAATTTATAAATTATTGTCAGAAAAGTGATTCCGCTCTGAGATTTACTCCCTTTTAGATGGAAACCGACTCGGCGAACATCGTGTTTTTGACCTCTGACGGCAAGAGATTTTACAGTAGAGCTGTCGATATCATCAGGTAAACTGGACAGGTTTTTTGTTTTAAGGAGAAGAAAACTTCAACCAAAGTGCTCCGAAAGAGAGAGAGAGAGAAAGAGAGAAAGTATGAGTTGTAGCCCAGGCTAGCCGGGATGATGTATGGTGAGTAAACGAAACAGCCTCCGGAGGCTGCTGTGTAAGACTCCTTTTGTCCTGAAGGTTGACAGTTTGCTAAAAGCTTCGTAACGTCTCCAACATACCGCTGAGCCGAGTGTTATCGCAAAAAGCCTTCCCCTCTCTTATTTTTTTTTCTTTCCTCCTTATTCCAATTACACAAGATATGTTTGCACGGCACGCACTGCGGCTAATTCACAGTGACAGCTTCCTCTTCCTGCCGCGTGTGGCGGCGTAATAGAAACGGTGTCCCGCGCTGGAAAACATTCCTCACTAATGTAGCCCCAGCATGTCCAGCGCCGAGCTTGAGCTTGTTCCTACTCCATTACATGGCAGGAAACAGGTCCTGATTAGGATTAGCACATGTAACTCCCCCCTCCCCTAAGACAGCCCGGTTCAATCATCCTGACTCCCGCGCCCTGTTCCCACTCAGCAGCCTCTCTGTTAGCCAGGCCTGCAGCTTAGCTCTCATTCTTCTTAACCCGAGCAAGAGTTGGCTTTTCTTTAGCTTACCAAGCTAATTAAATAGATAACCTGGCCTCTTTGGATGCCAGTTATTGTCCTTGAACTAATTATTGGCCTTTACCAGGCCTGAACACATGCATTGTTTTTATCTGCATCAGTATCACTTTATTATTATCCTCTCTTTTTCTTACAGCAAAATGGAATATTTTTTTAAAGACCAAATTTAACAAATTTAACTTTGTTTTCCGGCCACAAAGTTAAATTTTATAGCACAATAAAGTAGCTGTTAAATTCAGTTGTAACGAAAATGCTATATACATCAAATATGACTTAAAAGAAATTCTGGTTTCTAATTTAACACCTTGAAATTGGGCCTCTGTCTCTTTAAGACAATCCTGCTCTTTCTGAAACTCCACCTTCAGGAAGTCATCACAATATGGCTCCTCTATTAACCCTTTTATTTCTTCTTTTCTTTCTTTTTTTTACCAGCGTTGCACTGAAAAGTAGCTGCTATGATGTCAGCAGATGTGCAGTTCCACCAGGTGTTTGCTAATTGCTGCTGGCTAGTCTGAAGGGGCTGGGTGGACGCTGCACCTCGAAGGCGGAGCTAGGGCTACCCAGTTGTTTTGCACAGTTGAATGTTTGCCATGGAGATTTCTCAAGACATGCATAAAAGAATCAAGGCAACACTCCAGGTTTGTTTTTGATGAGGAATAACATTATAACACGATGTAAAAGTCAAAAACGTTTTTACCTGACACTGCCCCTTTAAAAATACAAAGCCATAGAGAATTGCACAACAAAATTGGCAAAACAGTAAAAAATCATCTATGACCCATCAGTCCAAATATCAATAAAACAGGCTGAATAACACTTTGCCTGATTACGGTTAAAATTTATCTGAATTATGGTCTGACCAATAAGTTTTTCCATCTGGTGGTTCTTCATTTGGGCTACATGGGATTCACACCAAAAAAAATAAAATATATATTTAAAATTTGTGACATAATCAAATTTCTTTTATTTAAAAAAAGTATTACGTTATTTTTTTCTTTTCATGGTTTGACCAAAATGACCCTTAAACCTTGCAGATTAGGTTTGAACTAATGTTTTGATTTTACCAACGTTTCTTCTGACTGAAAGTTTTATTAAATGGGGAGAATAATGCAAAATTAATTTTGTTGAAATATTTACTGTATTTCCATGTATATAGATACTTTGAAACACAAGTTCAGTTTATTTTATATATCATATTTAAATTACTTGTAATTTCACACTTGTGTTGCATATTTTATATCACAAACTTGTACATTTGTATTTGTTCATATGTTACACTGTGGATGGGAGTAGCATGGGGGGCGTAGGGCGGGGGGTGAAACTGTGGACCGCGGGGGGGGGGATTGGATTACTGCCGACGACATATTCGCGTTTGTAGATAGATTTTTACCCAGAATGCAAATGGAAAAAAACCGTGAGTGAAACGGTGACTGGTACCGACTAGTATATATTCCATTGTGGGAAACTAAGTTTCATATCTGCTCAAGAGCCCACCTGGTGGTTGAAGAAAAAACACTGAATGCTCTCTGGTATTGTTCAGGGGGCCGGACCAAATGAGGAGGCACGCCGGATCCGGCCCATGGGCCGTAGCTTGGGGACCCCTGCAATAAAGAATAAAACTGCTAGTCTTGTTTCAGCCAGCTGACTAGCAATTTGCAGGGGAGGGGGAGGCCGAATTCAGACACTGACTCAATAAATGTCCCACACAGACATTAATTACTGTGTTTTTCCACACATTGAAAATGCACGGGCGAAAGAAAAGTCTCCGTCTGTTATTCCTAACGCTCCTCGATGTTTGTCACTAAACGGTAAGAAAGGAGAGGCTGCAGACGCAGAGCGACAGCTTGTTGTACTGCGGCGGGGCGGCTGTATGTTCCCAGACCTGGCAGGGCGAGGGGAAGAGAGTACATGGTTGGCTGAGTCAGGCATATCCAAGGTGATAAAAGCATAAAAAGGAGACATGAATGTTAGATGGGGTGCTGAAGCCTACACTGCAAACTTACTTAGAACAGCGACGCCGTGGCTTTCTTAATGTGAATAAATGGATGTGGGTCTCTGTACCCCTTCTGCTTTCGCATGTTTTCCTCTGGATTCCAAGTTGATGAAGCTCCCAAAAGCCTCAAAGCGGCAAAAAGCCAGGCAGCTCCCTCATTACCCTCCATTTACCAGCATCTGCAGCTATAGGCTGGCGAGAACGGAATGGAAACGTGGAAAATATTCCTTATTGTAATTTTTTCCCCCATTGTTTATGAACATGAACCAACCAACCAGCAATAATATTGTAATTGTTTTTGCTTCAGTAGTTTTTAAATGAATTGTTTTATATCTATTTTTGATCATTTTACTGTATTTATTGTCGATTTTAACTATTCATTTAAACTAACTGCTAAAGGTACTTTTTAGGGACCGAATTTAATCCAGTTAATAAAACTAACAAAATAATGAAAACTGAAATTGAGGAAACATTGTTAACTAGAATAAATAAACATGGATTGTGTTTATGAATGAATTCATTCATGAACATAATCAGTTTATGTCAGCTGTTGGCAAGTAACGGCGCCTTCGCTAGTCTGCAGTATGGCGACAGCAAAAGTTGGGAGAAAACACCAGTTGGTTTCTGTTGGTTGTTGAACAATAATTGAATACATTAATATAACTAATCTATAATGAAAAAACCTAAAAGTATTGTAACCCTGGAAGAGACGAGTGCTGCAAATGATCAATAATGCAGGGATTAGATTGACTTGATGTATGTTTGCTGTATTTCTCCCTATTAAATAAACAATAAAATAAAAAAAATAACATTTTCAGTTTGCATGTTTATAAGACAAACAAAGCTAAAGAGCATGCATGATCACTTCAGATGACACAAACGTCAAGTTGAGGCTCGTAAATCGAAGCTGTCGGTTATAATTTATTGACGACTGAACGTTCTCTCTTCCTGATTTAATTAGGACAGTTTATTAATTCAAGCTAGTTAGGGAGTAGGCAGATTATGTGTTGGATGTTGTTAAAATATCCAACAACGTCATCACCAAGGGCCAATCCATAATTCACCCTCTGTTCATGTGTGACTAACAGGGCTTTATTTTGGAGCAGCCTTAACGGGGTAAAGTCATGTGGAAAAAGGTCCGCTGCACTGCGCCGCGCCGACTCTCTCTGTCCCGCCAAGTGGAAGACTTAAGAAGTGTAAAAGCTGCCTTTTGGAGAGGCCAGAGTGGACAGAGGGGAGCGGCTCTTGGCGGATGAGGAGAGGTCACATGACGCGGGGGCCATGTGCGTTGGGAGCAATTTCTCGACCTTCTAACTGTGGCTGAGGCGATGCTGTTCATCTTTGGGAGGCTACCCGTGTCAGGTGCAGTGCCTTGGCTCCGGCGGGGTGGGGGCTCGTCTGGGGAGATCCGCTGTGTACTCCGAAGTGTCCATGCTGGGGAAGGAGGAAAAAAAAAAATACAACAAACACACACCTGCGAGATGTCCCTGGACCGGAGGTGCTCGCTCACTCAGCTTTACTTTACAGTTTCTCTTGTGGGACCCCGGGGCCCGACCACTCCACTCCGGCTCCATCTAACTCCTGAACTCCCTCCCCTGTCCATTTCTCTTTTTTTTTTTTCAACCTAATTTTTCCTCCCCTCTGCTTCTCCACCAGCCCCCCCATCACATTCATCACCGGACTCCAGCATCCATCTGTTGTCTTCCCACTCTACCCCTAGCTTGTTATTCTTCTTTTAGCTTCTCCAAATGTTTTCGCTGCCTGCTGACCAACGTTTCAAACTCTCCTCTTTCAATTACTGAGACGGGAAGAAGAAAGTTGAGCAGGCATGAATAAAACACCAAAAGCTACCGTATAACCTCATGTTCTTAGCTCCCATGCTGGATGCTTCTTCCTCAGCTAATTCCCCTGATAGATTTGAGATATTTTACAGCAAATCTGCAGCAGAAGCTTGATCTACTTGAAGAAACGCGTTCCACGCCTTTCGATTTTTTTTTTTTTTTTTTTTTCGGTTCACTTTCACCTGATTTGAGTGTATGTGCTAGCCAGGACACGATAGCATCCTGGCCCTCATCCCGCCACTTGCATATTCATCCGGTCTAGGTGCTAATTTGTGTGTTTCATGGCTGTACTCACAAGCTTGTTTGCACGCCTTGCTCCACCTGGGCTTGTTTTGGCGTCCTGTCAAAGCCCAGGCCTGGCGAAACAAACAGCGTCTGTGAAGAAAAATACCATGCATGTTTAATTACAACAGGACGCTCTCTCCGTCTCGCTTTCTCCACAGACCTCCCCTCTGAGACGAGGGGCCTGCTTGTGACCCGGCGTTATTGTCGCCTTTTTTCTAGTATGGCAAGGAGGGAAAGAAAGAAGGTATAAATATTTAAAGTGCTTGCTGCAGTACAGCTGCACACATGCTCTCTCTCTCTCTCTCTCTCTCTCTCTCTCTCTCTCTCTCTCTCTCTCTCTCTCACACACACATGCATAAAATCACACAAAGGAAAATATAAGCACATCTTTTCTGAACTAAAAAAATTAAACATCCATTATTGAAATATTGAATCTTTTTTGTCCTTTTACATTTTCTTGTTATACAAACAGAAAAACACCATTTGTACACAAGAAAAAAATATTTGACACTTGTGATATTAAAATGACTATTGCAATTTTCATTTGCAAATTTGTTTACAAAGAAAACCTGTCTCTATTGTCCTTGAACAATTTTAAATGGGGAAACTCCATTGGTGGCATTAATATATACTTAAACCTTAAACTTCTTTTAGCAAACAAACTTCTTCTATAGTGACATTAAAGCTGCAGTATGTAACTTTAGGATTTTTACATATTAAAATTGTTATGTCCTGATAGTACAATATGAGATGGATCATTTCTCTACCTTCTCCCTGTGGTTTTACTGCCATCTGCAGAAATGCACCAGTCCCCGTCAGAAACAACCAATGAGAGCCAGCAGGAGGGTCTTAGCGCTGTCAATCACCACATATACACGCCACTCACACCAGCAACAGCTGGTTCACCACAATGAAGCCAACTGTGAATGCTCAGGCTAGTTAGCTTGACCACTGATGACAGTGGATAATCAGATTTTCTGTAATGGTACTCTCATTTTTCTCCACCGTTAGCGCATTAGGCAGTTGGATTGATATTTTTCCAAACTACATCCACAGATGCATGAAGCCTGATTTTCGCTTGACTAAATCAGATCCATGAGGTTAGTTTGACCCCGCGTGGTCAAGCTACATAATTTCAACAACAACGCCGACATTTTACGCACCACACATCTCTGAAACTTTGAGTACAGACTATGGAACAAGTCACAGAGTATAAGTGCTGAAAAAATTGTTGTCCTGATCTCATGCACCTATTTTCTGAATGGTAACATCTTGTGTTTTTTGGGGGGTGGGAGGTGGGGGGTTTGTAACATTAATTGGACTTGAATAAACCTGAACCTGAATGTGTCGATCATAAAGCAATAAGGATCTGAATGAGACAGGAGAAACTGTTGGCTATGTTTTGTTGCTATGATGCTAGCAGTTAGCATGGCAACATGGACATAGTTCAAATTATATTTTAAGACTATAAACAACTGTTTTATTCAGGTGTGATGAGGTGGAGAAATACCACATATTCAATAAGCCCAGATGTTGTCGGTGTGAGTGCATACCTCGACTCGCCTGCGAGATTTTCTGGCTGTTTCTCCAGACTGAGATCACTCTGACTGCTGCTCACTGCATGGAAGAACCTGACTGCCCACAACTATTCCTCTCAACTCTACTGCACAAAATACAACCTTCAGGCTCCAAAACTTCCTCAGTGTTGTTTCAGGAATGTAGTTTTCCTCCTTAATAACCCCCACTGAAACATTTATCCTCCTGCAACACACAGAGACGTCAACAGCCGTGTTGGTTTCTGTTTTGTTGATTTCTAAGGCAATCTGGTAAAACAGTTCACCACATTTGCATGGAAGCCTCACGTTGTCAAGCATCCTGTTAAGAAAGTGGGTCTAGGCAGCATTACAGTAGCTGCTTGTGGTAAACAGCCAGACTGTCAAAGCTAACAGCAAGAGGCCGTCCTTTAACCTGGCAGAATAACATATGGAGACGTAGGGGATCTTCAGTTCCCCCCTAGGTTTGGTACTGTTAACGTAGCCTTTGTCAAGGTTACATATTTTAGGTAGAGTTATTTATGACATTCTTTGTTAATTTTAGCTTGAAATATGGTGCATTTTGGCAATATTTTGACACCTAAACTAGAAGAAAATTTAACTTCTCCCTAATTTTTTGCATTCAAAGTCTCATAATCGGTTAAACGAGACATCTCATGGACTCACTCTCTTAGGGGAGTGAATTTTAAGCAACATAAACTCACAGTACTCAGCAGTATGAAAACAACCACTGCGAGGCAAAACAATGGGCTCGTCACACAGAAGTGGAGAAGGCGGGAGCCTTGTTTTCTCGAAGGCCTGACCTCTTTTTTCCCCGAAGTGTCACATTATACGCAACGCGTCTCCTTTGCATACAAAAGGTCAGAAAGATAAATCAAAATCTGCAAACCTGACTGGCCTGATTCATCACGGCGAGCCGGGTCAAAGTGTGAGCTGTAATCAGAATTTACCCTCAGACGGAAGATGAATTGTCTTTGTTCTCTAAGTGTTTCCGTGGAACGGGACGATCCGGCGCTCCTTGCAAACACACGCCTCTAATTAAGTTCGTTGGTGAAGTCCCTGTTTTCTTCTGAAGGAGGCTGAGTTTCATTGTTACTACTTTTCACACTTTTTGTGTGAAGGAAGAGACTAATTTAGCCCTCGAGGTCCCGGCGATGTTTATTGGCTTTGTGACACTTGTTCTGGTTAGATAATCCATGATGATGCAATTCTCTGAAATGAAACACTCTCCCAGCTAGTAGAATTCCAGTTTGGATCTGGGCCTGTGAGGCTTTAGCTCCCCATCTCAGTGTTCCCCCCCCCCCCCCCCCCCCCCCCCCCCCCCCTCTGGCAGCAATTTAATACTCCTCCTTTTTGT